>NC_086105.1:63679388-63898101 GCF_963921235.1 Mobula hypostoma | reverse complement strand
AGTCAGTTGTGGGCATGATATACGGTTCAGGGTCAGTGACCCATGGGTATGATGTCCGGGTTAGGGTTAGTGAGTTGTGGGCATGACGTACGGGTTAGGATTAGTGATCTGTGGATATGATGTACGGGTTAGGGTTATTGAGTTGTGGGCATGATGTACGGGTTAAGATTAGTGAGTTGTGGGCATGATGTACGGATTAGAGTTAGTGAGGTGTGGGCATGATGTACGGGTTAGGGTTAGTGAACTGTGGGCATGATGTACGGGTTAGGGTTAGTGAGTTGTGGGCATGATGTACGGGTTAGGATTAGTGAGTTGTGGGCATGATGTACGGGTTAGGATTAGTGAGTTGTGGGCATGATGTACGGGTTAGGATTAGTGATCTGTGGATATGATGTACGGGTTAGGGTTAGGGAGTTGCGGGCATGATGTACGGGTTAGGATTAGTGAGTTGTGGGCATGACGTACGGGTTAGGGTTAATGAGTTGTGGACATGATGTACGGGTTAGGATTAGTGAGTTGTGGGCATGATGTACGGGTTAGGGTTAGTGAGGTGTGGGCATGATGTACAGGTTAGGATTAGTGAGTTGTGGGCATGATGTACGGGTTAGGATTAGTGAGTTGTGGGCATGATGTACGGGTTAGGGTTAGTGAGTTGTGGGCATGATGTACGGGTTAGGATTAGTGATCTGTGGGCATGATGTACGGGTTAGGATTAGTGAGTTGTGGGCATGATGTACGGGTTAGGTTTAGTGAGTTGTGGGCATGATGTACAGGTTAGGGTTAGTGAGTTGTGGGCATGATGTACGGGTTAGGGTTAGTGAGGTGTGGGCATGATGTACGGGTTAGGATTAGTGAACTGTGGGCATGATGTACGGGTTAGGGTTAGTGAGTTGTGGGCATGATGTACGGGTTAGGTTTAGTGAGTTGTGGGCATGATGTACGGGTTAGGATTAGTGAGTTGTGGGCATGATGTACGGGTTAGGTTTAGTGAGTTGTGGGCATGATGTACGGGTTAGGATTAGTGAGCTGTGGGCATGATGTACGGGTTAGGATTAGTGAGCTGTGGGCATGATGTACGGGTTAGGATTAGTGAGTTGTGGGCATGATGTACAGGTTAGGGTTAGTGAGTTGTGGGCATGATGTACGGGTTAGGATTAGTGAGTTGTGGGCATGATGTACAGGTTAGAGTTAGTGAGGTGTGGGCATGATGTACGGGTTAGGATTAGTGAGTTGTGGGCATGATGTACGGGTTAGGGTTAGTGAGGTGTGGGCATGATCTATGGGTTAGGGTTAGTGAGTTGTGGGCATGATGTACGGGTTAGGATTAGTGATCTGTGGGCATGATGTACGGGTTAGGATTAGTGAGCTGTGAGCATGATGTACGGGTTAGGATTAGTGAGGTGTGGGCATGATGTACGGGTTAGGATTAGTGGGCATGATGTACGCGTTAGAATTAGTGAGTTGTGGGCATGTTCTATGGGTTAGGGTTAGTGAGCTGTGGGCATGATGTACGGGTAGGGTTAGTGAGTTGTGGGCATGATGTACGGGTTAGGATTAGTGAGTTGTGGGCATGATGTACGGGTTAGAGTTAGTGAGGTGTGGGCATGATGTACGGGTTAGGGTTAGTGAGCTGTGGGCATGATGTACGGGTTAGGATTAGTGAGTTGTGGGCATGATGTACGGGTTAGGATTAGTGAGTTGTGGGCATGATGTACGGGTTAGGTTTAGTGAGTTGTGGGCATGATGTACGGGTTAGGATTAGTGATCTGTGGGCATGATGTACGGGTTAGGGTTAGTGAGTTGTGGGCATGATGTACGGGTTAGGATTAGTGAGTTGTGGGCATGATGTACGGGTTAGGATTAGTGAGTTGTGGGCATGATGTACGGGTTAGGGTTAGTGAGTTGTGGGCATGATGTACAGGTTAGGGTTAGTGAGTTGTGGGCATGATGTACGGGTTAGGATTAGTGAGCTGTGGGCATGATGTACGGGTTAGGATTAGTGAGCTGTGGGCATGATGTACGGGTTAGGATTAGTGAGTTGTGGGCATGATGTACAGGTTAGGGTTAGTGAGTTGTGGGCATGATGTACGGGTTAGGATTAGTGAGTTGTGGGCATGATGTACAGGTTAGAGTTAGTGAGTTGTGGGCATGATGTACGGGTTAGGATTAGTGAGTTGTGGGCATGATGTACGGGTTAGGATTAGTGAGGTGTGGGCATGATGTACGGGTTAGGATTAGTGATCTGTGGATATGATGTACGGGTTAGGGTTAGTGAGTTGTGGGCATGATGTACGGGTTAGGGTTAGCGAGTTGTGGGCATGATGTACAGGTTAGGATTAGTGAGTTGTGGGCATGATGTACAGGTTATGGTTAGTGAGTTGTCGGCATGATGTACTGGTTAGGGTTAGTGACCCGTGGGCATGATGTACGGGTTACGGTTAATGAGATGTGGGCATGATGTACGGGTTAGGATTGGTGAGCTGTGGGCATGATGTACGGGTTAGGTTTAGTGAGTTGTGGGCATGATGTACGGTTCAGGGTCAGTGACCCATGGGTATGATGTACGGGTTAGGGTTAGTGAGTTGTGGGCATGATGTACGGGTTAGGATTAGTGATCTGTGGATATGATGTACGGGTTAGGGTTAGTGAGTTGTGGGCATGATGTACGGGTTAGGATTAGTGAGTTGTGGGCATGATGTACGGGTTAGAGTTAGTGAGGTGTGGGCATGATGTACGGGTTAGGGTTAGTGAGCTGTGGGCATGATGTACGGGTTAGGATTAGTGAGTTGTGGGCATGATGTACGGGTTAGGATTAGTGAGTTGTGGGCATGATGTACGGGTTAGGTTTAGTGAGTTGTGGGCATGATGTACGGGTTAGGATTAGTGATCTGTGGATATGATGTACGAGTTGGGGTTAGGGATTTGCGGGCATCATGTACGGGTTAGGATAAGTGAGTTGTGGGCATGACGTACGGGTTAGGATTAGTGATCTGTGGATATGATGTACGGGTTAGGGTTAGGGAGTTGCGGGCATGATGTACGGGTTAGGATTAGTGAGTTGTGGGCATGATGTACGGGTTAGGGTTAGTGAGTTGTGGGCATGATGTACGGGTTAGGATTAGTGAGTTGTGGGCATGATGTACGGGTTAGGTTTAGTGAGTTGTGGGCATGACGTACGGGTTAGGATTAGTGATCTGTGGATATGATGTACGGGTTAGGGTTAGTGAGTTGTGGGCATGATGTACGGGTTAGGATTAGTGAGTTGTGGGCATGATATACGGGTTAGGATTAGTGAGTTGTGGGCATGATGTACAGGTTAGAGTTAGTGAGGTGTGGGCATGATGTACGGGTTAGGATTAGTGAGTTGTGGGCATGATGTACGGGTTAGGGTTAGTGAGCTGTGGGCATGATGTACGGGTTAGGGTTAGTGAGTTGTGGGCATGATGTACGGGTTAGGATTAGTGATCTGTGGGCATGATGTACGGGTTAGGATTAGTGAGCTGTGAGCATGATGTACGGGTTAGGATTAGTGAGGTGTGGGCATGATGTACAGGTTAGGATTAGTGAGTTGTGGGCATGATGTACGGGTTAGGATTAGTGAGTTGTGGGCATGATGTACGGGTTAGGGTTAGTGAGTTGTGGGCATGATGTACGGGTTAGGGTTAGTGAGGTGTGGGCATGATCTATGGGTTAGGATTAGTGAGCTGTGGGCATGATGTACGGGTTAGGATTAGTGAGTTGTGGGCATGATGTACGGGTTAGGATTAGTGAGTTGTGGGCATGATGTACGGGTTAGGGTTAGTGAGGTGTGGGCATGATGTACAGGTAAGGGTTAGTGAGTTATGGGCATGATGTATGGGTTAGGATTAGTGAGTAGTGGGCATGATGTACGGGTTAGGGTTAGTGAGTTATGGGCATGATGTACGGGTTAGGATTAGTGAGTTGTGGGCATGATGTCCGGGTAGGGTTAGTGAGTTGTGGGCATGATGTACGGTTCAGGGTCAGTGACCCGTGGGTATGATGTACGGGTTAGGGTTAGTGAGGTGAGGGCATGACGTACGGGTTAGGATTAGTGATCTGTGGATATGATGTACGGGTTAGGGTTAGTGAGTTGTGGGCATGATGTACGGGTTAGGGTTAGCGAGTTGTGGGCATGATGTACAGGTTAGGATTAGTGAGTTGTGGGCATGACGTACAGGTTATGGTTAGTGAGTTGTCGGCATGATGTACTGGTTAGGGTTAGTGACCCGTGGGCATGATGTACGGGTTACGGTTAATGAGATGTGGGCATGATGTACGGGTTAGGATTAGTGAGCTGTCGGCATGATGTACGGGTTAGGATTAGTGAGTTGTGGGCATGATGTACGGGTTAGGTTTAGTCAGTTGTGGGCATGATATACGGTTCAGGGTCAGTGACCCATGGGTATGATGTCCAGGTTAGGGTTAGTGAGTTGTGGGCATGACGTACGGGTTAGGATTAGTGATCTGTGGATATGATGTACGGGTTAGGGTTATTGAGATGTGGGCATGATGTACGGGTTAAGATTAGTGAGTTGTGGGCATGATTTACGGATTAGAGTTAGTGAGGTGTGGGCATGATGCACGGGTTAGGGTTAGTGAGCTGTGGGCATGATGTACGGGTTAGGATTAGTGAGTTGTGGGCATGATGTACGGGTTAGGATTAGTGAGTTGTGGGCATGATGTACGGGTTAGGTTTAGTGAGTTGTGGGCATGATGTACGGGTTAGGATTAGTGATCTGTGGATATGATGTACGGGTTAGGGTTAGTGAGTTGTGGGCATGATGTACGGGTTAGGATTAGTGAGTTGTGGGCATGATGTACGGGTTAGGGTTAATGAGTTGTGGACATGATGTACGGGTTAGGATTAGTGAGTTGTGGGCATGATGTACGGGTTAGGTTTAGTGAGTTGTGGGCATGATGTACGGGTTAGGATTAGTGATCTGTGGATATGATGTACGGGTTAGGGTTAGGGAGTTGCGGGCATGATGTACGGGTTAGGATTAGTGAGTTGTGGGCATGATGTACGGGTTAGGGTTAGTGAGTTGTGGGCATGATGTACGGGTTAGGTTTAGTGAGTTGTGGGCATGATGTACGGGTTAGGATTAGTGATCTGTGGGCATGATGTACGGGTTAGGGTTAGTGAACTGTGGGCATGATGTACGGATTAGGGTTAGTGAGTTGTGGGCATGACATACGGGTTAGGGTTAATGAGTTGTGGACATGATGTACGGGTTAGGATTAGTGAGTTGTGGGCATGATGTACGGGGTAGGGTTAGTGAGTTGTGGGCATGATGTACAGGTTCGGATCAGTGAGTTGTGGGCATGATGTACGGGTTAGAATTAGTGAGCTGTGGGCATGATGTACGGGTTAGGAAAAGTCGGCATGATGTACGGGTTAGGGTTAGTGAGTTGTGGGCATGATGTACGGGTTAGGGTTAGTGAGCTGTGGGCATGATGTACGGGTTAGGATTAGTGAGCTGTGGGCATGATGTACGGGTTAGCATTGGTGGGCATGATGTACAGGTTAGGGTTAGTGAGTTGTGGGCATGATGTACGGGTTAGGATGAGTGAGTTGTGGGCATGATGTACAGGTTAGAGTTAGTGAGTTGTGGGCATGATGTACGGATTAGGGCTAGTGAGGTGTGGGCATGATGTATGGGTTAGGATTAGTGAGTTGTGGGCATGATGAACGGGTTAGGATTAGTGAGTTGTGAGCATGATGCACAGGTTAGAGTTAGTGAGGTGTGGGCATGATGTACCGGTTAGGACTAGTGAGTTGTGGGCATGATGTACGGGTTAGGATTAGTGAACTGTGGGCATGATGTACGGGTTAGGATTAGTGAGCTGTGGGCATGATGTACGGGTTGGCATTGGTGGGCATGATGTACAGGTTAGGGTTAGTGAGTTGTGGGCATGATGTACGGGTTAGAGTTAGTGAGTTGTGGGCATGATGTACGGGTTAGGGTTAGTGAGGTGTGGGCATGATGTACGGGTTAGGATTAGTGAGTTGTGGGCATGATGTACGGGTTAGGATTAGTGAGTTGTGGGCATGATGTACAGGTTAGAGTTAGTGAGGTGTGGGCATGATGTACGGGTTAGGATTAGTGAGTTGTGGGCATGATGTACGGGTTAGGGTTAGTGAGGTGTGGGCATGATCTATGGGCTAGGGTTAGTGAGTTGTGGGCATGATGTACAGGTTAGGATTAGTGATCTGTGGGCATGATGTACGGGTTAGGATTAGTGAGCTGTGAGCATGATGTACGGGTTAGGATTAGTGAGGTGTGGGCATGATGTACGGGTTAGGATTAGTGGGCATGATGAACGCGTTAGAATTAGTGAGTTGTGGGCATGTTCTATGGGTTAGGGTTAGTGGGCATGATGTACGGGTTAGGGTTAGTGAGGTGTGGGCATGATGTACAGGTTAGGGTTAGTGAGTTATGGGCATGATGTACGGGTTAGGATTAGTGGGCATGATGTACGGGTTAGGATTAGTGAGTTGTGGGCATGATGTACGGGTTAGGTTTAGTGAGTTGTGGGCATGATGTACAGGTTAGGGTTAGTGAGTTGTGGGCATGATGTACGGGTTAGGATTAGTGAGCTGTGGGCATGATGTACGGGTTAGGATTAGTGAGTTGTGGGCATGATGTACAGGTTAGGGTTAGTGAGTTGTGGGCATGATGTACGGGTTAGAATTAGTGAGTTGTGGGCATGTTCTATGGATTAGGGTTAGTGAGCTGTGGGCATGATATACGAGTTAGGATTAGTGAGTTGTGGGCATGATGTACGGGTTAGGGTTAGTGAGTTGTGGGCATGATGTACGGGTTAGGATTAGTGAGGTGTGGGCATGATGTACGGGTTAGGATTAGTGAGCTGTGGGCATGATGTACGGGTTAGGATTAGTGAGGTGTGGGCATGATGTACGGGTTAGGATTAGTGAGTTGTGGGCATGATGTACGGGTTAGGGTTAGTGAGGTGTGGGCATGATGTACGGGTTAGGGTTAGTGAGTTGTGGGCATGATGTACGGGTTAGGATTAGTGAGTTGTGGGCATGTTCTATGGGTTAGGGTTAGTGAGTTGTGGGCATGATGTCCGGGTACGGTTAGTGAGTTGTGGGCAGGATGTACGGTTCAGGGTCAGTGACCCGTGGGTATGATGTACGGGTTAGGGTTAGTGAGGTGAGGGCATGACGTACGGGTTAGGATTAGTGATCTGTGGATATGATGTACGGGTTAGGGTTAGTGAGTTGTGGGCATGATGTACGGGTTAGGGTTAGCGAGTTGTGGGCATGATGTACAGGTTAGGATTAGTGAGTTGTGGGCATGATGTACAGGTTATGGTTAGTGAGTTGTCGGCATGATGTACTGGTTAGGGTTAGTGACCCGTGGGCATGATGTACGGGTTACGGTTAATGAGATGTGGGCATGATGTACGGGTTAGGATTAGTGAGCTGTGGGCATGATGTACGAGTTAGGATTAGTGGGCATGATGTACGGGTTAGGATTAGTGAGTTGTGGGCATGATGTACGGGTTAGGTTTAGTGAGTTGTGGGCATGATATACGGTTCAGGGTCAGTGACCCATGGGTATGATGTCCGGGTTAGGGTTAGTGAGTTGTGGGCATGACGTACGGGTTAGGATTAGTGATCTGTGGATATGATGTACGGGTTAGGGTTATTGAGTTGTGGGCATGATGTACGGGTTAAGATTAGTGAGTTGTGGGCATGATGTACGGATTAGAGTTAGTGAGGTGTGGGCATGATGTACGGGTTAGGGTTAGTGAGCTGTGGGCATGATGTACGGGTTAGGATTAGTGGGCATGATGTACGGGTTAGGATTAGTGAGTTGTGGGCATGATGTACGGGTTAGGTTTAGTGAGTTGTGGGCATGATGTACGGGTTAGGATTAGTGATCTGTGGATATGATGTACGGGTTAGGGTTAGGGAGTTGCGGGCATGATGTACGGGTTAGGATTAGTGAGTTGTGGGCATGACGTACGGGTTAGGGTTAATGAGTTGTGGACATGATGTACGGGTTAGGATTAGTGAGTTGTGGGCATGATGTACGGGTTAGGTTTAGTGAGTTGTGGGCATGATGTACGGGTTAGGAGTAGTGAGTTGTGGGCATGACGTACGGGTTAGGATTAGTGATCTGTGGATATGATGTACGGGTTAGGGTTAGTGAGTTGTGGGCATGATGTACGGGTTAGGATTAGTGAGTTGTGGGCATGATGTACGGGTTAGGGTTAGTGAGGTGTGGGCATGATGTACGGGTTAGGGTTAGTGAGGTGTGGGCATGATGTACGGGTTAGGATTAGTGAGTTGTGGGCATGATGTACGGGTTAGGATTAGTGAGTTGTGGGCATGATGTACGGGTTAGGTTTAGTGAGTTGTGGGCATGATGTACGGGTTAGGATTAGTGATCTGTGGGCATGATGTACGGGTTAGGATTAGTGAGTTGTGGGCATGATGTACGGGTTAGGATTAGTGAGTTGTGGGCATGATGTACGGGTTAGGTTTAGTGAGTTGTGGGCATGATGTACAGGTTAGGGTTAGTGAGTTGTGGGCATGATGTACGGGTTAGGGTTAGTGAGGTGTGGGCATGATGTACGGGTTAGGATTAGTGAACTGTGGGCATGATGTACGGGTTAGGGTTAGTGAGGTGTGGGCATGATGTACGGGTTAGGATTAGTGAGTTGTGGGCATGATGTACGGGTTAGGATTAGTGAGTTGTGGGGATGATGTACGGGTTAGGTTTAGTGAGTTGTGGGCATGATGTACAGGTTAGGGTTAGTGAGTTGTGGGCATGATATACGGGTTAGGATTAGTGAGTTGTGGGCATGATGTACGAGTTAGGATTAGTGAGCTGTGGGCTTGATGTACGGGTTAGGATTAGTGGGCATGATGTACAGGTTAGGGTTAGTGAGTTGTGGGCATGATGTACGGGTTAGGATTAGTGAGTTGTGGGCATGATGTACAGGTTAGAGTTAGTGAGGTGTGGGCATGATGTACGGGTTAGGATTAGTGAGTTGTGGGCATGATGTACGGGTTAGGGTTAGTGAGGTGTGGGCATGATGTATGGGTTAGGGTTAGTGAGTTGTGGGCATGATGTACGGGTTAGGATTAGTGATCTGTGGGCATGATGTACGGGTTAGGATTAGTGAGCTGTTAGCATGATGTACGGGTTAGGGTTAGTGAGGTGTGGGCATGATGCACGGGTTAGGATTAGTGGGCATGATGAACGCGTTAGAATTAGTGAGTTGTGGGCATGTTCTATAGGTTAGGGTTAGTGAGCTGTGGGCATGATGTACGGGTAGGGTTAGTGAGTTGTGGGCATGATGTACGGGTTAGGATTAGTAAGCTGTGGGCATGATGTACGGGTTAGGGTTAGTGAGTTGTGGGCATGATGTACGGGTTAGGATTAGTGAGTTGTGGGCATGATGTACGGGTTAGGGTTAGTGAGTTGTGGGCATGATGTACGGGTTAGGGTTAGTGAGTTGTGGGCATGATATACGGTTCAGGGTCAGTGACCCATGGGTATGATGTCCGGGTTAGGGTTAGTGAGTTGTGGGCATGACGTACGGGTTAGGATTAGTGATCTGTGGATATGATGTACGGGTTTGGGATATTGAGTTGTGGGCATGATGTACGGGTTAAGATTAGTGATCTGTGGATATGATGTACGGGTTAGGGTTAGGGAGTTGTGGGCATGATGTACGGGTTAGGATTAGTGAGTTGTGGGCATGATGTACGGGTTAGGGTTAGTGAGTTGTGGGCATGATGTACGGGTTAGGATTAGTGAGTTGTGGGCATGATGTACGGGTTAGGTTTAGTGAGTTGTGGGCATGATGTACGGGTTAGGATTAGTGATCTGTGGATATGATGTACGGGTTAGGGTTAGGGAGTTGCGGGCATGATGTACGGGTTAGGATTAGTGAGTTGTGGGCATGACGTACGGGTTAGGGTTAATGAGTTGTGAACATGATGTACGGGTTAGGTTTAGTGAGTTGTGGGCATGACGTACGGGTTAGGATTAGTGATCTGTGGATATGATGTACGGGTTAGGGTTAGGGAGTTGCGGGCATGATGAACGGATTAGGGTTAGTGAGTTGTGGGCATGACATACGGGTTAGGGTTAATGAGTTGTGGACATGATGTACGGGGTAGGGTCAGTGAGATGTGGGCATGATGTACAGGTTCGGATCAGTGAGTTGTGGGCATGATGTACGGGTTAGAATTAGTGAGCTGTGGGCATGATGTACGGGTTAGGAAAAGTCGGCATGATGTACGGGTTAGGATTAGTGAGTTGTGGGCATGATGTACGGGTTAGGGTTAGTGAGTTGTGGGCATGATGTACGGGTTAGGATTAGTGAGCTGTGGGCATGATGTACGGGTTAGGATTAGTGAGTTGTGGGCATGATGTACAGGTTAGGGTTAGTGAGTTGTGGGCATGATGTACGGGTTAGGATGAGTGAGTTGTGGGCATGATGTACGGGTTAGGAAAAGTCGGCATGATGTACGGGTTAGGGTTAGTGAGTTGTGGGCATGATGTACGGGTTAGGGTTAGTGAGCTGTGGGCATGATGTACGGGTTAGGATTAGTGAGCTGTGGGCATGATGTACGGGTTAGCATTGGTGGGCATGATGTACAGGTTAGGGTTAGTGAGTTGTGGGCATGATGTACGGGTTAGGATGAGTGAGTTGTGGGCATGATGTACAGGTTAGAGTTAGTGAGTTGTGGGCATGATGTACGGGTTAGGATTAGTGAGGTGTGGGCATGATGTACGGGTTAGGATTAGTGAGTTGTGGGCATGATGTACGGGTTAGGATTAGTGAGTTGTGAGCATGATGTACAGGTTAGAGTTAGTGAGGTGTGGGCATGATGTACCGGTTAGGATTAGTGAGTTGTGGGCATGATGTACGGGTTAGGATTAGTGAACTGTGGGCATGATGTACGGGTTAGGATTAGTGAGCTGTGGGCATGATGTACGGGTTGGCATTGGTGGGCCTGATGTACTGGTTCGGGTTAGTTAGTTGTGGGCATGATGTACAGGTTAGAGTTAGTGAGTTGTGGGCATGATGTACGGGTTAGGGCTACTGAGGTGTGGGCATGATGTACGGGTTAGGATTAGTGAGTTGTGGGCATGATGTACGGGTTAGGATTAGTGAGTTGTGGGCATGATGTACAGGTTAGAGTTAGTGAGGTGTGGGCATGATGTACGGGTTAGGATTAGTGAGTTGTGGGCATGATGTACGGGTTAGGGTTGGTGAGGTGTGGGCATGATGTACGGGTTAGGATTAGTGAGTTGTGGGCATGATGTACGGGTTAGGGTTAGTGAGGTGTGGGCATGATCTATGGGTTAGGGTTAGTGAGTTGTGGGCATGATGTACAGGTTAGGATTAGTGATCTGTGGGCATGATGTACGGGTTAGGATTAGTGAGCTGTGAGCATGATGTACGGGTTAGGATTAGTGAGGTGTGGGCATGATGTACGGGTTAGGATTAGTGGGCATGATGTACGCGTTAGAATTAGTGAGTTGTGGGCATGTTCTATGGATTAGGATTAGTGAGCTGTGGGCATGATGTACGGGTAGGGTTAGTGAGTTGTGGGCATGATGTACGGGTTAGGGTTGGTGAGTTGTGGGCATGATGTACGGGTTAGGATTAGTGAGTTGTGGGTATGATGTACGGATTAGGGTTAGTGAGTTGTGGGCATGATGTACGGCATAGGGTTAGTGAGGTGTGGGCACGTTCTATGGGTTACGATTAGTAAGCTGTGGGCATGATGTACGGGTTAGGATTAGTGAGTTGTGGGCATGATGTACGGGTTAGGATTAGTGAGTTGTGGGCATGATGTACGGGTTAGGGTTAGTGAGGTGTGGGCATGATGTACAGGTAAGGGTTAGTGAGTTATGGGCATGATGTATGGGTTAGGATTAGTGAGTAGTGGGCATGATGTACGGGTTAGGGTTAGTGAGTTATGGGCATGATGTACGGGTTAAGGTCAGTGAGTTGCGGCCATGATGTACGTGTTACGGTTAGTGAGTTGTGGGCATGATGTACGGGATAGGATTAGTGACTTGTGGGCATGATGTCCGGGTTAGGGTTATTGAGTTGAGGGCATGACGTACGGGTTAGGATTAGTGATCTGTGGATATGATGTACGGGTTAGGGTTATTGAGATGTGGGCATGATCTACGGGTTAAGATTAGTGAGTTGTGGGCATGATGTACGGATTAGAGTTAGTGAGCTGTGGGCAAGATGTACGGGTTAGGATTAGTGGACATGATGTACGGGTTAGGATTAGTGAGTTGTGGGCATGATGTACGGGTTAGCTTTAGTGTGTTGTGGGCATGATGTACGGGTTAGGATTAGTGATCTGTGGATATGATGTACGGGTTAGGGTTAGGGAGTTGCGGGCATGATGTACGGGATAGGATTAGTGAGTTGTGGGCATGACGTACGGGTTAGGGTTAATGAGTTGTGGACATGATGTACGGGTTAGGGTTAGTGAGGTGTGGGCATGATGTACAGGTTAGGATTAGTGAGTTGTGGGCATGATGTACGGGTTAGGATTAGTGAGTTGTGGGCATGATGTACGGGTTAGGTTTAGTGAGTTGTGGGCATGACGTACGGGTTAGGATTAGTGATCTGTGGGCATGATGTACGGGTTAGGAAAAGTCGGCATGATGTACGGGTTAGGATTAGTGAGTTGTGGGCATGATGTACAGGTTAGGGTTAGTGAGTTGTGGGCATGATGTACGGGTTAGGGTTAGTGAGGTGTGGGCACGATGTAGGGATTAGGATTAGTGAACTGTGGGCATGATGTACGGGTTAGGGTTAGTGAGGTGTGGGCATGATGTACAGGTTCGGATTAGTGAGTTGTGGGCATGATGTACGGGTTAGGATTAGTGAGTTGTGGGCATGATGTACGGGTTAGGATTAGTGAGTTGTGGGCATGATGTACGGGTTAGGTTTAGTGAGTTGTGGGCATGATGTACAGGTTAGGGTTAGTGAGTTGTGGGCATGATGTACGGGTTAGGTTTAGTGAGTTGTGGGCATGATGTACGGATTAGGATTAGTGAGCTGTGGGCATGATGTACGCGTTAGGATTAGTAGGCATGATGTACAGGTTAGGGTTAGTGAGTTGTGGGCATGATGTACGGGTTAGGATTAGTGAGTTGTGGGCATGATGTACAGGTTAGAGTTAGTGAGGTGTGGGCATGATGTACGGGTTAGGATTAGTGAGTTGTGGGCATGATGTACGGGTTAGGGTTGGTGAGGTGTGGGCATGATCTATGGGTTAGGGTTAGTGAGTTGTGGGCATGATGTACAGGTTAGGATTAGTGATCTGTGGGCATGATGTACGGGTTAGGATTAGTGAGCTGTGAGCATGATGTACGGGTTAGGATTAGTGAGGTGTGGGCATGATTTACGGGTTAGCATTAGTGGGCATGATGTACGCGTTAGAATTAGTGAGTTGTGGGCATGTTATATGGATTAGGATTAGTGAGCTGTGGGCATGATGTACGGGTAGGGTTAGTGAGTTGTGGGCATGATGTACGGGTTAGGGTTGGTGAGTTGTGGGCATGATGTACGGGTTAGGATTAGTGAGTTGTGGGTATGATGTACGGATTAGGGTTAGTGAGTTGTGGGCATGATGTACGGCATAGGGTTAGTGAGGTGTGGGCACGTTCTATGGGTTACGATTAGTGAGCTGTGGGCATGATGTACGGGTTAGGATTAGTGAGTTGTGGGCATGATGTACGGGTTAGGATTATTGGGCATGATGTACGGGTTAGGGTTAGTGAGGTGTGGGCATGATGTACAGGTTAGGGTTAGTGAGTTGTGGGCATGATGTACGGGTTAGGATTAGTGAGTTGTGGGCATGATGTACGGGTTAGGGTTAGTGAGTTGTGGGCATGATGTACGGGTTAAGGTTAGTGAGTTGTGGGCATGATGTACGTGTTACGGTTAGTGAGTTGTGGGCATGATGTACGGGTTAGGATTAGTGACTTGTGGGCATGATGTACGGGTTAGGGTTAGTGAGTTGTGGGCATGACGTACGGGTTAGGATTAGTGATCTGTGGATATGATGTACGGGTTAGGGTTATTGAGTTGTGGGCATGATGTACGGGTTAAGATTAGTGAGTTGTGGGCATGATGTACGGATTAGAGTTAGTGAGGTGTGGGCATGATGTACGGGTTAGGATTAGTGAGTTGTGGGCATGATGTACGGGTTAGGATTAGTGAGTTGTGGGCATGATGTACGGGTTAGGATTAGTGATCTGTGGATATGATGTACGGGTTAGGGTTAGGGAGTTGTGGGCATGATGTACGGGTTAGGATTAGTGAGTTGTGGGCATGACGTACGGGTTAGGGTTAATGAGTTGTGGACATGATGTACGGGTTAGGGTTAGTGAGTTGTGGGCATGATGTACGGGTTAGGATTAGTGAGTTGTGGGCATGATGTACGGGTTAGGGTTAGTGAGTTGTGGGCATGATGTACGGGTTAGGATTAGTGATCTGTGGGCATGATGTACGGGTTAGGATTAGTGAGTTGTGGGCATGATGTACGGGTTAGGATTAGTGAGTTGTGGGCATGATGTACGGGTTAGGGTTAGTGAGTTGTGGGCATGATGTACGGGTTAGGGTTAGTGAGGTGTGGGCACGATGTAGGGATTAGGTTGAGTGAACTGTGGGCATGATGTACGGGTTAGGGTTAGTGAGGTGTGGGCATGAGGTACAGGTTAGGGTTCGTGAGTTATGGGCATGATGTACGGGTTAGGATTAGTGGGCATGATGTACGGGTTAGGATTAGTGAGTTGTGGGGATGATGTACGGGTTAGGTTTAGTGAGTTGTGGGCATGATGTACAGGTTAGGGTTAGTGAGTTGTGGGCATGATGTACGGGTTAGGATTAGTGAGCTGTGGGCATGATGTACGGGTTAGGATTAGTGAGCTGTGGGCATGATGTACGGGTTAGGATTAGTGGGCATGATGTACAGGTTAGGGTTAGTGAGTTGTGGGCATGATGTACGGGTTAGGATTAGTGATCTGTGGATATGATGTACGGGTTAGGGTTATTGAGTTGTGGGCATGATGTACGGGTTAGGATTAGTGAGTTGTGGGCATGATGTACGGGTTAGAGTTAGTGAGGTGTGGGCATGATGTACGGGTTAGGGTTAGTGAGCTGTGGGCATGATGTACGGGTTAGGATTAGTGGGCATGATGTACGGGTTAGGATTAGTGAGTTGTGGGCATGATGTACGGGTTAGGTTTAGTGAGTTGTGGGCATGATGTACGGGTTAGGATTAGTGATCTGTGGATATGATGTACGGGTTAGGGTTAGGGAGTTGCGGGCATGATGTACGGGTTAGGATTAGTGAGTTGTGGGCATGACGTACGGGTTAGGGTTAATGAGTTGTGGACATGATGTACGGGTTAGGATTAGTGAGTTGTGGGCATGACGTACGGGTTAGGATTAGTGATCTGTGGATCT
The DNA here is from genome assembly GCF_963921235.1 of Mobula hypostoma. Taxonomy (NCBI): domain Eukaryota; kingdom Metazoa; phylum Chordata; class Chondrichthyes; order Myliobatiformes; family Myliobatidae; genus Mobula; species Mobula hypostoma. The sequence continues at coordinate 63,882,585 of NC_086105.1, read as the reverse complement.
GATGTACGGGTTAGGGTTAGGGAGTTGCGGGCATGATGAACGGATTAGGGTTAGTGAGTTGTGGGCATGACATACGGGTTAGGGTTAATGAGTTCTGGACATGATGTACGGGTTAGGATTAGTGAGTTGTGGGCATGATGTACGGGTTAGGGTTAGTGAGTTGTGGACATGATGTACGGGTTAGAATTAGTGAGCTGTGGGCATGATGTACGGGTTAGGAAAAGTCGGCATGATGTACGGGTTAGGGTTAGTGAGTTGTGGGCATGATGTACGGGTTAGGGTTAGTGAGCTGTGGGCATGATGTACGGGTTAGGATTAGTGAGCTGTGGGCATGATGTACGGGTTAGCATTGGTGGGCATGATGTACAGGTTAGGATGAGTGAGTTGTGGGCATGATGTACAGGTTAGAGTTAGTGAGTTGTGGGCATGATGTACGGATTAGGGCTAGTGAGGTGTGGGCATGATGTACGGGTTAGGATTAGTGAGTTGTGGGCATGATGTACGGGTTAGGATTAGTGAGTTGTGGGCATGATGTACAGGTTAGAGTTAGTGAGGTGTGGGAATGATGTACGGGTTAGGATTTGTGAGTTGTGGGCATGATGTACGGGTTAGGATTATTGATCTGTGGGCATGATGTACGGGTTAGGATTAGTGAGCTGTGGGCATGATGTACGGGTTGGCATTGGTGGGCATGATGTACTGGTTCGGGTTAGTTAGTTGTGGGCATGATGTACAGGTTAGGGTTAGTGAGTTGTGGGCATGATGTACGGGTTAGGGTTAGTGAGGTGTGGGCATGATGTACGGGTTAGGATTAGTGAGTTGTGGGCATGATGTACGGGTTAGGATTAGTGAGTTGTGGGCATGATGTACAGGTTAGAGTTAGTGAGGTGTGGGCATGATGTACGGGTTAGGATTAGTGAGTTGTGGGCATGATGTACGGGTTAGGGTTAGTGAGGTGTGGGCATGATGTACGGGTTAGGATTAGTGAGTTGTGGGCATGATGTACGGGTTAGGGTTAGTGAGGTGTGGGCATGATCTATGGGTTAGGGTTAGTGAGTTGTGGGCATGATGTACAGGTTAGGATTAGTGATCTGTGGGCATGATGTACGGGTTAGGATTAGTGAGCTGTGAGCATGATGTACGGGTTAGGATTAGTGAGGTGTGGGCATGATGTACGGGTTAGGATTAGTGGGCATGATGTACGCGTTAGAATTAGTGAGTTGTGGGCATGTTCTATGGGTTAGGGTTAGTGAGCTGTGGGCATGATGTACGGGTTAGGGTTAGTGAGTTGTGGGCATGATGTACGGGTTAGGGTTAGTGAGTTGTGGGCATGATGTACGGGTTAGGATTAGTGAGTTGTGGGCATGATGTACGGGTTAGGGTTAGTGAGTTGTGGGCATGATGTACGGGTTAGGGTTAGTGAGGTGTGGGCATGATGTACGGGTTAGGATTAGTGAGCTGTGGGCATGATGTACGGGTTAGGATTAGTGAGTTGCTGGCATGATGTACGGGTTAGGATTATTGGGCATGATGTACGGGTTAGGGTTAGTGAGGTGTGGGCATGATGTACAGGTAAGGGTTAGTGAGTTATGGGCATGATGTATGGGTTAGGATTAGTGAGTAGTGGGCATGATGTACGGGTTAGGGTTAGTGAGTTATGGGCATGATGTACGGGTTAAGGTCAGTGAGTTGCGGGCACGATGTACCTGTTAAGGTTAGTGAGTTGTGGGCATGATGTACGGGTTAGGATTAGTGACTTGTGGGCATGATGTCCGGGTTAGGGTTAGTGAGTTGTGGGCATGACGTACGGGTTAGGATTAGTGATCTGTGGATATGATGTACGGGTTAGGGTTATTGAGTTGTGGGCATGATGTACGGGTTAAGATTAGTGAGTTGTGGGCATGATGTACGGATTAGAGTTAGTGAGCTGTGGGCAAGATGTACGGGTTAGGATTAGTGGGCATGATGTACGGGTTAGGATTAGTGAGTTGTGGGCATGATGTACGGGTTAGGTTTAGTGAGTTGTGGGCATGATGTACGGGTTAGGATTAGTGATCTGTGGATATGATGTACGGGTTAGGGTTAGGGAGTTGCGGGCATGATGTACTGGTCAGGATTAGTGAGTTGTGAGCATGACGTACGGGTTAGGGTTAATGAGTTGTGGACATGATGTACGGGTTAGGGTTAGTGAGGTGTGGGCATGATGTACAGGTTAGGATTAGTGAGTTGTGGGCATGATGTACGGGTTAGGATTAGTGAGTTGTGGGCATGATGTACGGGTTAGGTTTAGTGAGTTGTGGGCATGACGTACGGGTTAGGATTAGTGATCTGTGGGCATGATGTACGGGTTAGGAAAAGTCGGCATGATGTACGGGTTAGGATTAGTGAGTTGTGGGCATGATGTACAGGTTAGGGTTAGTGAGTTGTGGGCATGATGTACGGGTTAGGGTTAGTGAGGTGTGGGCACGATGTAGGGATTAGGATTAGTGAACTGTGGGCATGATGTACGGGTTAGGATTAGTGAGTTGTGGGCATGATGTACGGGTTAGGATTAGTGAGTTGTGGGCATGATGTACGGGTTAGGTTTAGTGAGTTGTGGGCATGATGTACAGGTTAGGGTTAGTGAGTTGTGGGCATGATGTACGGGTTAGGGTTAGTGAGTTGTGGGCATGATGTACGGGTTAGGATTAGTGAGCTGTGGGCATGATGTACGGGTTAGGATTAGTGAGTTGTGGGCATGATGTACAGGTTAGGGTTAGTGAGTTGTGGGCATGATGTACGGGTTAGGATTAGTGAGTTGTGGGCATGATGTACAGGTTAGAGTTAGTGAGGTGTGGGCATGATGTACGGGTTAGGATTAGTGAGTTGTGGGCATGATGTACGGGTTAGGGTTGGTGAGGTGTGGGCATGATCTATGGGTTAGGGTTAGTGAGTTGTGGGCATGATGTACAGGTTAGGATTAGTGATCTGTGGGCATGATGTACGGGTTAGGATTAGTGAGCTGTGAGCATGATGTACGGGTTAGGATTAGTGAGGTGTGGGCATGATGTACGGGTTAGGATTAGTGGGCATGATGTACGCGTTAGAATTAGTGAGTTGTGGGCATGTTATATGGATTAGGATTAGTGAGCTGTGGGCATGATGTACGGGTAGGGTTAGTGAGTTGTGGGCATGATGTACGGGTTAGGGTTGGTGAGTTGTGGGCATGATGTACGGGTTAGGATTAGTGAGTTGTGGGTATGATGTACGGGTTAGGGTTAGTGAGTTGTGGGCATGATGTACGGGATAGGGTTAGTGAGGTGTGGGCACGTTCTATGGGTTAGGATTAGTGAGCTGTGGGCATGATGTACGGGTTAGGATTAGTGAGTTGTGGGCATGATGTACGGGTTAGGATTATTGGGCATGATGTACGGGTTAGGGTTAGTGAGGTGTGGGCATGATGTACAGGTAAGGGTTAGTGAGTTATGGGCATGATGTATGGGTTAGGATTAGTGAGTAGTGGGCATGATGTACGGGTTACGGTTAGTGAGTTGTGGGCATGATGTACGGGATAGGATTAGTGAGTTGTGGGCATGATGTACGGGTTAGGGTTAGTGAGTTGTGGGCATGATGTACGGGTTAGGATTAGTGATCTGTGGATATGATGTACGGGTTAGGGTTAGTGAGTTGTGGGCATGATCTACGGGTTAGGTTTAGTCAGTTGTGGGCATGACGTACGGGTTAGGATTAGTGATCTGTGGATATGATGTACGGGTTAGGGTTAGTGAGTTGTGGGCATGATGTACGGGTTAGGATTAGTGAGTTGTGGGCATGATGTACGGGTTAGGGTTAGTGAGTTGTGGGCATGATGTACGGGTTAGGGTTAGTGAGTTGTGGGCATGATGTACGGGTTAGGATTAGTGAGTTGTGGGCATGATGTACGGGTTAGGTTTAGTGAGTTGTGGGCATGACGTACGGGTTAGGATTAGTGATCTGTGGGCATGATGTACGGGTTAGGGTTAGTGAGTTGTGGGCATGATGTACGGGTTAGGATTAGTGAGTTGTGGGCATGATGTACAGGTTAGGGTTAGTGAGTTGTGGGCATGATGTACGGGTTAGGGTTAGTGAGGTGTGGGCACGATGTACGGATTAGGATTAGTGAACTGTGGGCATGATGTACGGGTTAGGGTTAGTGAGGTGTGGGCATGATGTACAGGTTAGGGTTAGTGAGTTGTGGGCATGATGTACGGGTTAGGATTAGTGAGTTGTGGGCATGATGTACGGGTTAGGATTAGTGAGTTGTGGGCATGATGTACGGGTTAGGTTTAGTGAGTTGTGGGCATGATGTACAGGTTAGGGTTAGTGAGTTGTGGGCATGATGTACGGGTTAGGATTAGTGAGCTGTGGGCATGATGTACGGGTTAGGATTAGTGAGCTGTGGGCATGATGTACTGGTTAGGATTAGTGAGTTGTGGGCATGATGTACAGGTTCGGGTTAGTGAGTTGTGGGCATGACGTACGGTTAGGGTTAGTGATCTGTGGATATGATGTACGGGTTAGGGTTATTGAGTTGTGGGCATGATGTACGGGTTAAGATTAGTGAGTTGTGGGCATGATGTACGGGTTAGAGTTAGTGAGGTGTGGGCATGATGTACGGGTTAGGGTTAGTGAGCTGTGGGCATGATGTACGGGTTAGGATTAGTGGGCATGATGTACGGGTTAGGATTAGTGAGTTGTGGGCATGATGTACGGGTTAGGTTTAGTGAGTTGTGGGCATGATGTACGGGTTAGGATTAGTGATCTGTGGATATGATGTACGGGTTAGGGTTAGGGAGTTGCGGGCATGATGTACGGGTTAGGATTAGTGAGTTGTGGGCATGACGTACGGGTTAGTGTTAATGAGTTGTGGACATGATGTACGGGTTAGGATTAGTAAGTTTTGGGCATGATGTACGGGTTAGGATTAGTGATCTGTGGATATGATGTACGGGTTAGGGTTAGGGAGTTGCGGGCATGATGTACGGGTTAGGGTTAGTGAGTTGTGGGCATGATGTACGGGTTAGGACTAATGAGTTGTGGGCATGATGTACGGGTTAGGATTAGTGAGTTGTGGGCATGACGTACGGGTTAGGATTAGTGAGTTGTGGGCATGATATACGGGTTAGGATTAGTGAGCTGTGGGCATGATGTACGGGTTAGGATTAGTGAGTTGTGGGCATGATGTACGGGTTAGGGTTAGTGAGTTGTGGGCATGATGTACGGGTTAGGGTTAGTGAGCTGTGGGCATGATGTACGGGTTAGGATTAGTGAGCTGTGGGCATGATGTACGGGTTAGGATTAGTGAGTTGTGGGCATGATGTACAGGTTAGGATTAGTGAGTTGTGGGCATGATGTACAGGTTAGAGTTAGTGAGTTGTGGGCATGATGTACGGATTAGGGCTAGTGAGGTGTGGGCATGATGTATGGGTTAGGATTAGTGAGTTGTGGGCATGATGAACGGGTTAGGTTTAGTGAGTTGTGAGCATGATGCACAGGTTAGAGTTAGTGAGGTGTGGGCATGATGTACGGGTTAGGACTAGTGAGTTGTGGGCATGATGTACGGGTTAGGATTAGTGAACTGTGGGCATGATGTACGGGTTAGGATTAGTGAGCTGTGGGCATGATGTACGGGTTGGCATTGGTGGGCATGATGTACAGGTTAGGGTTAGTGAGTTGTGGGCATGATGTACGGGTTAGGATGAGTGAGTTGTGGGCATGATGTACAGGTTAGAGTTAGTGAGTTGTGGGCATGATGTACGGGTTAGGGCTAGTGAGGTGTGGGCATGATGTACGGGTTAGGATTAGTGAGTTGTGGGCATGATGTACGGGTTAGGATTAGTGAGTTGTGGGCATGATGTACAGGTTAGGGTTAGTGAGGTGTGGGCATGATGTACGGGTTAGGATTAGTGAGTTGTGGGCATGATGTACGGGTTAGGGTTAGTGAGGTGTGGGCATGATGTACAGGTTAGGGTTAGTGAGTTGTGGGCATGATGTACGGGTTAGGATTAGTGAGTTGTGGGCATGATGTACGGGTTAGGATTAGTGAGTTGTGGGCATGATGTACGGGTTAGGTTTAGTGAGTTGTGGGCATGATGTACAGGTTAGGGTTAGTGAGTTGTGGGCATGATGTACGGATTAGGATTAGTGAGCTGTGGGCATGATGTACGGGTTAGGATTAGTGGGCATGATGTACAGGTTAGGGTTAGTGAGTTGTGGGCATGATGTACGGGTTAGGATTAGTGAGTTGTGGGCATGATGTACAGGTTAGAGTTAGTGAGGTGTGGGCATGATGTACGGGTTAGGATTAGTGAGTTGTGGGCATGATGTACGGGTTAGGGTTAGTGAGGTGTGGGCATGATCTATGGGTTAGGGTTAGTGAGTTGTGGGCATGATGTATAGGTTAGGATTAGTGATCTGTGGGCATGATGTACGGGTTAGGATTAGTGAGCTGTGAGCATGATGTACGGGTTGGGATTAGTGAGGTGTGGGCATGATGTACGGGTTAGAATTAGTGGGCATGATGTATAGGTTAGGATTAGTGATCTGTGGGCATGATGAACGCGTTAGAATTAGTAAGTTGTGGGCATGTTCTATGGGTTAGGGTTAGTGAGCTGTGGGCATGATGTACGGGTTAGGATTAGTGAGTTGTGGGCATGATGTACGGGTTAGGATTAGTGAGTTGTGGGCATGATGTACGGGTTAGGGTTAGTGAGGTGTGGGCATGATGTATGGGTTAGGGTTAGTGAGTTGTGGGCATGATGTACAGGTTAGGATTAGTGATCTGTGGGCATGATGTACGGGTTAGGATTAGTGAGCTGTGAGCATGATGTACGGGTTAGGATTAGTGAGGTGTGGGCATGATGTACGGGTTAGGATCAGTGAGGTGTGGGCATGATGTACGCGTTAGAATTAGTGAGTTGTGGGCATGTGCTATGGGTTAGGGTTAGTGAGCTGTGGGCATGATGTACGGGTTAGGGTTAGTGAGTTGTGGGCATGATGTACGGGTTAGGGTTAGTGAGTTGTGGGCATGATGTACGGGTTAGGATTAGTGAGTTGTGGGCATGATGTACGGGTTAGGTTTACTGAGTTGTGGGCATGACGTACGGGTTAGGGTTAGTGAGGTGTGGGCATGTTCTATGGGTTAGGATTAGTGAGCTGTGGGCATGATGTACGGGTTAGGATTAGTGAGTTGTGGGCATGATGTCCGGGTAGGGTTAGTGAGTTGTGGGCATGATGTACGGGTTAGGGTTAGTGAGGTGTGGGCATGATGTACAGGTAAGGGTTAGTGAGTTATGGGCATGATGTATGGGTTAGGATTAGTGAGTAGTGGGCATGATGTACGGGTTACGGTTAGTGAGTTGTGGGCATGATGTACGGGATAGGATTAGTGACTTGTGGGCATGATGTCCGGGTTAGGGTTATTGAGTTGAGGGCATGACGTACGGGTTAGGATTAGTGATCTGTGGATATGATGTACGGGTTAGGGTTATTGAGATGTGGGCATGATCTACGGGTTAGGTTTAGTCAGTTGTGGGCATGACGTACGGGTTAGGATTAGTGATCTGTGGATATGATGTACGGGTTAGGGTTAGGGAGTTGCGGGCATGATGTACGGGTTAGGATTAGTGAGTTGTGGGCATGATGTACGGGTTAGGGTTAGTGAGTTGTGGGCATGATGTACGGGTTAGGATTAGTGATCTGTGGATATGATGTACGGGTTAGGGTTATTGAGATGTGGGCATGATGTACGGGTTAGGATTAGTGAGTTGTGGGCATGATTTACGGATTAGAGTTAGTGAGGTGTGGGCATGATGTACGGGTTAGGGTTAGTGAGCTGTGGGCATGATGTACGGGTTAGGATTAGTGAGTTGTGGGCATGATGTACGGGTTAGGATTAGTGAGTTGTGGGCATGATGTACGGGTTAGGTTTAGTGAGTTGTGGGCATGATGTACGGGTTAGGATTAGTGATCTGTGGATATGATGTACGGGTTAGGGTTAGGGAGTTGCGGGCATGATGTACGGGTTAGGATAAGTGAGTTGTGGGCATGACGTACGGGTTAGGGTTAATGAGTTGTGAACATGATGTACGGGTTAGGTTTCGTGAGTTGTGGGCATGACGTACGGGTTAGGATTAGTGATCTGTGGATCTGATGTACGGGTTAGGGTGAGGGAGTTGCGGGCATGATGAACGGATTAGGGTTAGTGAGTTGTGGGCATGACATACGGGTTAGGGTTAATGAGTTCTGGACATGATGTACGGTTAGGATTAGTGAGTTGTGGGCATGATGTACAGGTTCGGATCAGTGAGTTGTGCGCATGATGTACGGGTTAGAATTAGTGAGCTGTGGGCATGATGTACGGGTTAGGATTAGTGTGCATGATGTACGGGTTAGGGTTAGTGAGTTGTGGGCATGATGTACGGGTTAGGGTTAGTGAGCTGTGGGCATGATGTACGGGTTAGGATTAGTGAGCTGTGGGCATGATGTACGGGTTAGCATTGGTGGGCATGATGTACAGGTTAGGATGAGTGAGTTGTGGGCATGATGTACAGGTTAGAGTTAGTGAGATGTGGGCATGATGTACGGGTTAGGATTAGTGAGGTGTGGGAATGATGTACGGGTTAGGATTAGTGAGTTGTGGGGATGATGTACGGGTTAGGGTTAGTGAGTTGTGGGCATGATGTACAGGTTAGAGTTAGTGAGGTGTGGGCATGATGTACGGGTTAGGATTAGTGAGTTGTGGGCATGATGTACGGGTTAGGATTAGTGAACTGTGGGCATGATGTACGGGTTAGGATTAGTGAGCTGTGGGCATGATGTACGGGTTAGGGTTAGTGAGTTGTGGGCATGATGTACAGGTTAGGGTTAGTGAGTTGTGGGCATGATGTACGGGTTAGGATGAGTGAGTTGTGGGCATGATGTACAGGTTAGAGTTAGTGAGTTGTGGGCATGATGTACGGGTTAGGATTAGTGAGTTGTGGGCATGATGTACGGGTTAGGATTAGTGAGTTGTGGGCATGATGTACGGGTTAGGATTAGTGAGTTGTGGGCATGATGTACAGGTTAGAGTTAGTGAGGTGTGGGCATGATGTACGGGTTAGGATTAGTGAGTTGTGGGCATGATGTACGGGTTAGGGTTAGTGAGGTGTGGGCATGATGTACAGGTTAGGGTTAGTGAGTTGTGGGCATGATGTACGGGTTAGGATTAGTGAGTTGTGGGCATGATGTACGGGTTAGGATTAGTGAGTTGTGGGCATGATGTACGGGTTAGGTTTAGTGAGTTGTGGGCATGATGTACGGGTTAGGGTTAGTGAGTTGTGGGCATGATGTACGGGTTAGGATTAGTGAGCTGTGGGCATGATGTACGGGTTAGGGTTAGTGAGGTGTGGGCATGATGTACAGGTTAGGGTTAGTGAGTTGTGGGCATGATGTACGGGTTAGGATTAGTGAGTTGTGGGCATGATGTACAGGTTAGAGTTAGTGAGGTGTGGGCATGATGTACGGGTTAGGATTAGTGAGTTGTGGGCATGATGTACGGGTTAGGGTTAGTGAGGTGTGGGCATGATCTATGGGTTAGGGTTAGTGAGTTGTGGGCATGATGTATAGGTTAGGATTAGTGATCTGTGGGCATGATGTACGGGTTAGGATTAGTGAGCTGTGGGCATGATGTACGGGTTAGGATTAGTGAGGTGTGGGCATGATGTACGGGTTAGGATTAGTGAGTTGGGCATGATGTATAGGTTAGGATTAGTGATCTGTGGGCATGATGAACGCGTTAGAATTAGTAAGTTGTGGGCATGTTCTATGGGTTAGGGTTAGTGAGCTGTGGGCATGATGTACGGGTTAGGATTAGTGAGTTGTGGGCATGATGTACGGGTTAGGATTAGTGAGTTGTGGGCATGATGTACGGGTTAGGATTAGTGATCTGTGGATATGATGTACGGGTTAGGGTTAGGGAGTTGCGGGCATGATGTACGGGTTAGGATTAGTGAGTTGTGGGCATGACGTACGGGTTAGGGTTAATGAGTTGTGGACATGATGTACGGGTTAGGATTAGTGAGTTGTGGGCATGATGTACGGGTTAGGGTTAGTGAGATGTGGGCATGATGTACAGGTTAGGATTAGTGAGTTGTGGGCATGATGTACGGGTTAGGATTAGTGAGTTGTGGGCATGATGTACGGGTTAGGTTTAGTGAGTTGTGGGCATGACGTACGGGTTAGGATTAGTGATCTGTGGGCATGATGTACGGGTTAGGATTAGTGAGTTGTGGGCATGATGTACGGGTTAGGTTTAGTGAGTTGTGGGCATGATGTACGGGTTAGGGTTAGTGAGTTGTGGGCATGATGTACGGGTTAGGGTTAGTGAGTTGTGGGCATGATGTACGGGTTAGGATTAGTGAGTTGTGGGCATGATGTACGGGTTGGGGTTAGTGAAGTGTGGGCATGATCTATGGGCTAGGGTAGGTGAGTTGTGGGCATGATGTACAGGTTAGGATTAGTGATCTGTGGGCATGATGTACGGGTTAGGATTAGTGAGCTGTGAGCATGATGTACGGGTTAGGATTAGTGAGGTGTGGGCATGATATACGGGTTAGGATTAGTGGGCATGATGAACGCGTTAGAATTAGTGAGTTGTCGGCATGTTCTATGGGTTAGGGTTAGTGGGCATCATGTACGGGTTAGGGTTAGTGAGGTGTGGGCATGATGTACGGGTTAGGGTTAGTGAGTTGTGGGCATGATGTACGGGTTTGGATTAGTGAGTTGTGGGCATGATGTACGGGTTAGGATTAGTGAGTTGTGGGTATGATGTACGGATTAGGGTTAGTGAGTTGTGGGCATGATGTCCGGCTTAGGGTTAGTGAGGTGTGGGCACGATGTAGGGATTAGGATTAGTGAACTGTGGGCACGATGTACGGGTTAGGGTTAGTGAGGTGTGGGCATGATGTACAGGTTAGGGTTCGTGAGTTATGGGCATGATGTACGGGTTAGGATTAGTGAGATGTGGGCATGATGTACGGGTTAGGATTAGTGAGTTGTGGGCATGATGTACGGGTTAGGTTTAGTGAGTTGTGGGCATGATGTACAGGTTAGGGTTAATGAGTTGTGGGCATGATGTACGGGTTAGGATTAGTGACTTGTGGGCATGATATACGGGTTAGGATTACTGGGCATGATGAACGCGTCAGAATTAGTGAGTTGTCGGCATGTTCTATGGGTTAGGGTTAGTGGGCATCATGTACAGTTTAGGGTTAGTGAGGTGTGGGCATGATGTACGGGTTAGGGTTAGTGAGTTGTGGGCATGATGTACGGGTTTGGATTAGTGAGTTGTGGGCATGATGTACGGGTTAGGATTAGTGAGTTGTGGGTATGATGTACGGATTAGGGTTAGTGAGTTGTGGGCATGATGTACGGCTTAGGGTTAGTGAGGTGTGGGCACGATGTAGGGATTAGGATTAGTGAACTGTGGGCACGATGTACGGGTTAGGGTTAGTGAGGTGTGGGCATGATGTACGGGTTAGGGTTAGTGAGTTGTGGGCATGATGTACGGGTTAGGATTAGTGATCTGTGGGCATGATGTACGGGTTAGGATTAGTGAGTTGTGGGGATGATGTACGGGTTAGGTTTAGTGAGTTGTGGGCATGATGTACAGGTTAGGGTTAGTGAGTTGTGGGCATGATGTACGGGTTAGGATTAGTGACTTGTGGGCCTGATGTCCGGGTTAGGGTTAGTGAGTTGTGGGCATGACGTACGGGTTAGGATTAGTGATCTGTGGATATGATGTACGGGTTAGGGTTAGTGAGTTGTGGGCATGATGTACGGGTTAGGATTAGTGAGTTGTGGGCATGATGTACGGGTTAGAGTTAGTGAGGTGTGGGCATGATGTACGGGTTAGGGTTAGTGAGCTGTGGGCATGATGTACGGGTTAGGATTAGTGGGCATGATGTACGGGTTAGGATTAGTGAGCTGTGGGCATGATGTACGGGTTAGGGTTAGTGAGGTGTGGGCATGATGTACGGGTTAGGATTAGTGAGTTGTGGGCATGATGTACGGGTTAGGATTAGTGAGTTGTGGGCATGATGTACGGGTTAGGGTTAGTGAGTTGTGGGCATGATGTACGGGTTAGGGTTAGTGAGTTGTGGGCATGATGTACGGGTTAGGGTTAGTGAGTTGTGGGCATGATGTACGGGTTAGGATTAGTGAGTTGTGGGCATGATGTACGGGTTAGGGTTAGTGAGTTGTGGGCATGATGTACGGGTTAGGATTAGTGAGTTGTGGGCATGATGTACGGGTTAGGGTTAGTGAGTTGTGGGCATGATGTACGGGTTAGGATTAGTGAGTTGTGGGCATGATGTACGGGTTAGAGTTAGTGAGGTGTGGGCATGATGTACGGGTTAGGATTAGTGAGTTGTGGGCATGATGTACGGGTTAGGATTAGTGAGCTGTGGGCATGATGTACGGGTTAGGGTTAGTGAGTTGTGGGCATGATGTACGGGTTAGGATTAGTGAGTTGTGGGCATGATGTACGGGTTAGGATTAGTGATCTGTGGGCATGATGTACGGGTTAGGGTTAGTGAGTTGTGGGCATGATGTACGGGTTAGGATTAGTGAGTTGTGGGCATGATGTACGGGTTAGGGTTAGTGAGGTGTGGGCATGATGTACGGGTTAGGATTAGTGAGCTGTGGGCATGATGTACGGGTTAGGATTAGTGGGCATGATGTACGGGTTAGGATTAGTGAGTTGTGGGCATGATGTACGGGTTAGGTTTAGTGAGTTGTGGGCATGACGTACGGGTTAGGATTAGTGATCTGTGGATATGATGTACGGGTTAGGGTTAGGGAGTTGCGGGCATGATGTACGGGTTAGGATTAGTGAGTTGTGGGCATGATGTACGGGTTATGGTTAATGAGTTGTGGGCATGATGTACGGGTTAGGATTAGTGAGTTGTGGGCATGATGTACGGGTTAAGGTCAGTGAGGTATGGGCATGATGTACGGGTTAGGTTTAGTGAGTTGTGGGCATGATGTACGGGTTAGGATTAGTGATCTGTGGGCATGATGTACGGGTTAGGGTTAGTGAGTTGTGGGCATGATGTACGGGTTAGGGTTAGTGAGTTGTGGGCATGATGTACGGGTTAGGGTTAATGAGTTGTGGGCATGATGTACCGGTTAGGATTAGTGAGTTGTGGGCATGATGTACGGGTTAGGATTAGTGAGCTGTGGGCATGATGTACGGGTTAGGGTTAGTGAGTTGTGGGCATGATCTACGGGTTAGGATTAGTGAGTTGTGGGCATGATGTACGGGTTATGTTTAGTGAGTTGTGGGCATGATGTACAGGTTAGGGTTAGTGAGTTGTGGGCATGATGTACGGGTTAGGGTTAGTGAGGTGTGGGCACGATGTAGGTATTAGGATTGGTGAACTCTGGGCATGATGTACGGGTAAGGATTAGTGAGTTGTGGGCATGATGTACAGGTTGAGTTAGTGAGTTGTGGGCATGATGTACGGGTTAGGGTTAGTGAGTTGTGGGCATGATGTACGGGTTAGGATTAGTGAGTTGTGGGGATGATGTACGGGTTAGGGTTAGTGAGTTGTGGGCATGATGTACAGGTTAGGGTTAGTGAGTTGTGGGCATGATGTACGGGTTCGAATTAGTGAGTTGTGGGCATGTTCTACGGGTTAGGGTTAGTGAGCTGTGGGCATGATGTACGGGTAGGGTTAGTGAGTTGTGGGCATGATGTACGGGTTAGGGTTAGTGAGTTGTGGGCATGATGTACGGGTTTAGATTAGTGAGTTGTGAGCATGATGTACGGGTTAGGATTAGTGAGTTGTGGGCATGTTCTATGGGTTAGGGTGAGTGAGTTGTGGGCATGATGTCCGGGTAGGGTTAGTGAGTTGTGGGCATGATGTACTTTTCAGGGTCAGTGAGCCGTGGGTATGATGTACGGGTTAGGGTTAGTGAGGTGAGGGCATGACGTACGGGTTAGGATTAGTGATCTGTGGATATGATGTACGGGTTAGGGTTAGTGAGTTGTGGGCATGATGTACGGGTTAGGGTTAGCGAGTTGTGGGCATGATGTACAGGTTAGGATTAGTGAGTTGTGGGCATGATGTACAGGTTATGGTTAGTGAGTTGTCGGCATGATGTACGGTTCAGGGTCAGTGACCCGTGGGCATGATATATGGGTTAGGATTAGTGAGCTGTGGGCATGATGTACGGGTTAGGATTAGTGAGCTGTGGCCATGATGTACGGGTTAGGGTTAGTGAGGTGTGGGCATGATGTACTGGTTAGGGTTAGTGACCCGTGGGCATTATGTACGGGTTACGGTTAGTGAGATGTGGGCATGATGTACGGGTTAGGATTAGTGAGCTGTGGGCATGATGTACGAGTTAGGATTAGTGGGCATGATGTACGGGTTAGGATTAGTGGGCATGATGTACGGGTTAGGATTAGTGAGTTGTGGGCATGATGTACGGGTTAGGATTAGTGAGTTGTGGGCATGATGTACGGGTTAGGTTTAGTGAGTTGTGGGCATGATATACGGTTCAGGGTCAGTGACCCATTGGTATGATGTCCGGGTTAGGGTTAGTGAGTTGTGGGCATGACGTACGGGTTAGGATTAGTGATCTGTGGATATGATGTATGGGTTTGGGTTATTGAGTTGTGGGCATGATGTACGGGTTAGGGTTAGTGAACTGTGGGCATGATGTACGGGTTAGGATTAGTGGGCATGATGTACGGGTTAGGATTAGTGAGTTGTGGGCATGATGTACGGGTTAGGTTTAGTGAGTTGTGGGCATGATGTACGGGTTAAGATTAGTGAGTTGTGGGCATGATGTACGGGTTAAAGTTAGTGAGGTGTGGGCATGACGTACGGGTTAGGGTTAATGAGTTGTGGGCATGATGTACGGGTTAGGATTAGTGAGTTGTGGGCATGATGTACGGGTTAGGGTTAGTGAGGTGTGGGCATGATGTACAGGTTAGGATTAGTGAGTTGTGGGCATGACGTACGGGTTAGGATTAGTGATCTGCGGATATGATGTACGGGTTAGGGTTAGGGAGTTGCAGGCATGATGTACGATTTGGGTTAGTGAGTTGTGGGCATGACATACGGGTTAGGGTTAATGAGTTGTGGACATGATGTACGGGTTAGGATTAGTGAGTTGTGGGCATGATGTACGGGTTAGGGTTAGTGAGGTGTGGGCATGATGTACAGGTTCGGATTAGTGAGTTGTGCGCATGATGTACGGGTTAGAATTAGTGAGCTGTGGGCATGATGTACGGGTTAGGAAAAGTCGGCATGATGTACGGGTTAGGATTAGTGAGTTGTGGGCATGATGTACGGGTTACGTTTAGTGAGTTGTGGGCATGATGTACAGGTTAGGGTTAGTGAGTTGTGGGCATGATGTACGGGTTAGGGTTAGTGAGGTGTGGGCACGATGTAAGGATTAGGATTAGTGAACTGTGGGCATGATGTACGGGTTAGGATTAGTGAACTGTGGGCATGATGTACGGGTTAGGATTAGTGAGCTGTGGGCATGATGTACGGGTTGGCATTGGTGGGCATGATGTACAGGTTAGGGTTAGTGAGTTGTGGGCATGATGTACGGGTTAGGATGAGTGAGTTGTGGGCATGATGTACGGGTTAGGGTTAGTGAGGTGTGGGCATGATGTACGGGTTAGGATTAGTGAGTTGTGGGGATGATGTACGGGTTAGGGTTAGTGAGTTGTGGGCATGATGTACAGGTTAGGGTTAGTGAGTTGTGGGCATGATGTACGGGTTAGGATTAGTGAGTTGTGGGCATGATGTACGGGTTAGGGTTAGTGAGCTGTGGGCATGATGTACGGGTAGGGTTAGTGAGTTGTGGGCATGATGTACGGGTTAGGATTAGTGAGTTGTGGGCATGATGTACGGGTTAGGGTTAGTGAGTTGTGGGCATGATGTACGGGTTAGGATTAGTGAGTTGTGGGCATGATGTACGGGTTAGGATTAGTGAGTTGTGGGCATGTTCTATGGGTTAGGGTGAGTGAGTTGTGGGCATGATGTACTTTTCAGGGTCAGTGAGCCGTGGGTATGATGTACGGGTTAGGGTTAGTGAGGTGAGGGCATGACGTACGGGTTAGGATTAGTGATCTGTGGATATGATGTACGGGTTAGGGTTAGTGAGTTGTGGGCATGATGTACGGGTTAGGGTTAGCGAGTTGTGGGCATGATGTACAGGTTAGGATTAGTGAGTTGTGGGCATGATGTACAGGTTATGGTTAGTGAGTTGTCGGCATGATGTACTGGTTAGGATTAGTGACCCGTGGGCATGATGTACGGGTTACGGTTAGTGAGATGTGGGCATGATGTACGGGTCAGGATTAGTGAGTTGTGGGCATGATGTATGGGTTAGAGTTAGTGAGGTGTGGGCATGATGTACGGGTTAGGATTAGTAAGGTGTGGGCATGATGTACGGGTTAGCATTAGTGAGCTGTGGGCATGATGTACGAGTTAGGATTAGTGGGCATGATGTACGGGTCAGGATTAGAGGGCATGATGTACGGGTTAGGATTAGTGATCTGTGGATCTGATGTACGGGTTAGGGTTATTGAGTTGTGGGCATGATGTACGGGTTAAGATTAGTGAGTTGTGGGCATGATGTACGGGTTAGAGTTAGTGAGGTGTGGGCATGATGTACGGGTTAGGGTTAGTGAGCTGTGGGCATGATGTACGGGTTAGGATTAATGGGCATGATGTACGGGTTAGTATTAGTGAGTTGTGGGCATCACATACGGGTTAGAGTTAGTGAGGTGTGGGCATGA
Organism: Mobula hypostoma; assembly: GCF_963921235.1. Taxonomy (NCBI): domain Eukaryota; kingdom Metazoa; phylum Chordata; class Chondrichthyes; order Myliobatiformes; family Myliobatidae; genus Mobula; species Mobula hypostoma. The sequence goes on along the minus strand of NC_086105.1, from coordinate 63,865,763 downwards.
CGTACGGGTTAGGATTAGTGATCTGTGGATATGATGTATGGGTTAGGGTTAGGGAGTTGCGGGCATGATGTACGGGTTAGGATTAGTGAATTGTGGGCATGATGTACGGGTTAGGGTTAATGAGTTGTGGGCATGATGTACGGGTTAGGATTAGTGAGTTGTGGGCATGATGTACGGGTTAGGATTAGTGAGTTGTGGGCATGATGTACGGGTTAGGTTTAGTGAGTTGTGGGCATGACGTACGGGTTAGGATTAGTGATCTGTGGATATGATGTACGGGTTAGGGTTAGGGAGTTGCGGGCATGATGTACGGGTTAGGATTAGTGAGTTGTGGGCATGACGTACGGGTTAGGGTTAATGAGTTGTGGACATGATGTACGGGTTAGGATTAGTGAGTTGTGGGCATGATGTACGGGTTAGGGTTAGTGAGGTGTGGGCATGATGTACAGGTTAGGGTTAGTGAGTTGTGGGCATGATGTACAGGTTAGGATTAGTGAGTTGTGGGCATGATGTACAGGTTAGGGTTAGTGAGTTGTGGGCATGATGTACGGGTTAGGGTTAGTGAGGTGTGGGCACGATGTAGGGATTAGGATTAGTGAACTGTGGGCATGATGTACGGGTTAGGATTAGTGAGGTGTGGGCATGATGTACGGGTTAGGATTAGTGAGCTGTGGGCATGATGTACGGGTTAGCATTCGTGGGCATGATGTACAGGTTAGGGTTAGTGAGTTGTGGGCATGATGTACGGGTTAGGATTAGTGAGTTGTGGGCATGATGTACATGTTAGAGTTAGTGAGTTGTGGGCATGATGTACGGGTTAGGGTTAGTGAGTTGTGGGCATGATGTACGGGTTAGGATCAGTGGGCATGATGTACGGGTTAGGGTTAGTGAGTTATGGGCATGATGTATGGGTTAGGATTCGTGAGTACAGGGCATGATGTACGGGTTAGAGCTAGTGAGTTATGGGCATGATGTACGGGTTTGGATTAGTGAGTTGTGGGCATGATGTACGGGTTAGGATTAGTGAGTTGTGGGCATGATGTACGGGTTAGGAGTAGTGAGTTGTGGGCATGATGTACATGTTAGAGTTAGTGAGTTGTGGGCATGATGTACGGGTTAGGGTTAGTGAGGTGTGGGCAGGTTCTATGGGTTAGGATTAGTGAGCTGTGGGCATGATGTACGGGTTAGGATTAGTGAGTTGTGGGCATGATGTATGGGTTAGGGTTGGTGAGGTGTGGGCATGATGTACGGGTTAGGGTTAGTGAGTTGTGGGCATGATGTATGGGTTAGGATTAGTGAGTTGTGGGCATGATGTACGGGTTAGGATTAGTGAGTTGTGGGCATGATGTACGGGTTAGGATTAGTGAGTTGTGGGCATGATGTACGGGTTAGGATTAGTGAGTTGTGGGCATGTTCTATGGGTTAGGGTTAGTGAGTTGTGGGCATGATGTACGGTTCAGGGTCATTGACCCGTGGGCATGATATATGGGTTAGGATTAGTGAGCTGTGGGCTTGATGTACGGGTTAGCATTAGAGGGCATGATGTACAGGTTAGGGTTAGTGAGTTATGGGCATGATGTACGGGTAAGGATTAGTGAGTTGTGGGCATGATGTACAGGTTAGAGTTAGTGAGGTGTGGGGATGAAGTACGGGTTAGGATGAGTGAATTGTGGCCATGATGTACGGGTTAGGGTTAGTGAGGTGTGGGCATGATGTACTGGTTAGGGTTAGTGACCCGTGGGCATTATGTACGGGTTACGGTTAGTGAGATGTGGGCATGATATACGGGTTAGGATTAGTGAGCTGTGGGCATGATGTACGAGTTAGGATTAGTGGGCATGATATACGGGTTAGGATTAGTGAGTTGTGGGCATGATGTACGAGTTAGGATTAGTGGGCATGATGTACGGGTTAGGATTAGTGAGTTGTGAGCATGATGTACGGGTTAGGTTTAGTGAGTTGTGGGCATGATATACGGTTCAGGGTCAGTGACCCATGGGTATGATGTCCGGGTTTGGGTTATTGAGTTGTGGGCATGATGTACGGGTTAGGGTTAGTGAACTGTGGGCATGATGTATGGGTTAGGATTAGTGGGCATGATGTACGGGTTAGGGTTAGGGAATTGCGGGCATGATGTACGGGTTAGGATTAGTGAGTTGTGGGCATGACGTACGGGTTAGGGTTAATGAGTTGTGGACATGATGTACGGGTTAGGATTAGTGAGTTGTGGGCATGATGTACGGGTTAGGGTTAGTTAGGTGTGGGCATGATGTACAGGTTAGGATTAGTGAGTTGTGGGCATGACGTACGGGTTAGGATTAGTGATCTGTGGATATGATGTACGGGTTAGGGTTAGGGAGTTGCAGGCATGATGTACGATTTGGGTTAGTGAGTTGTGGGCATGACATACGGGTTAGGGTTAATGAGTTGTGGACATGATGTACGGGTTAGGATTAGTGAGTTGTGGGCATGATGTACGGGGTAGGGTTAGTGAGGTGTGGGCATGATGTACAGGTTCGGATCAGTGAGTTGTGCGCATGATGTACGGGTTAGAATTAGTGAGCTGTGGGCATGATGTACGGGTTAGGAAAAGTCGGCATGATGTACGGGTTAGGATTAGTGAGTTGTGGGCATGATGTACGGGTTACGTTTAGTGAGTTGTGGGCATGATGTACAGGTTAGGGTTAGTCAGTTGTGGGTATGATGTACGGGTTAGGGTTAGTGAGGTGTGGGCACGATGTAGGGATTAGGGTTAGTGAGTTGTGTGCATGATGTACGGGTTAGGATTAGTGAGCTGAGGGCATGATGTACGGGTTGGCATTGGTGGGCATGATGTACAGGTTAGGGTTAGTGAGTTGTGGGCATGATGTACGGGTTAGGATGAGTGAGTTGTGGGCATGATGTACGGGTTAGGGTTAGTGAGGTGTGGGCATGATGTACGGGTTAGGATTAGTGAGTTGTGGGCATGATGTACGGGTTAGGATTAGTGAGTTGTGGGCATGATGTACAGGTTAGAGTTAGTGAGGTGTGGGCATGATGTACGGGTTAGGATTAGTGAGTTGTGGGCATGATGTACGGGTTAGGGTTAGTGAGGTGTGGGCATGATGTACGGGTTAGGGTTAGTGAGTTGTGGGCATGATGTACAGGTTAGGATTAGTGATCTGTGGGCATGATGTACGGGTTAGGATTAGTGAGCTGTGAGCATGATGTACGGGTTAGGATTAGTGAGGTGTGGGCATGATGTACGGGTTAGGATTAGTGGGCATGATGTACGGGTTAGGGTTAGTGAGGTATGGGCATGATGTTGAGGTTAGGGTTAGTGAGTTATGGGCATGATGTACGGGTTAGGATTAGTGAGTTGTGGGCATGATGTACGGGTTAGGGTTAGTGAGTTGTGGGCATGATGTACGGGTTAGGGTTAGTGAGTTGTGGGCATGATGTACGGGTTAGGATTAGTGAGTTGTGGGCATGATGTACAGGTTAGAGTTAGTGAGGTGTGGGCATGATGTACGGGTTAGGATTAGTGAGTTGTGGGCATGATGTACGGGTTAGGGTTAGTGAGGTGTGGGCATGATCTATGGGTTAGGGTTAGTGAGTTGTGGGCATGATGTACAGGTTAGGATTAGTGATCTGTGGGCATGATGTACGGGTTAGGATTAGTGAGCTGTGAGCATGATGTACGGGTTAGGATTAGTGAGGTGTGGGCATGATGTACGGGTTAGGATTAGTGGGCATGATGAACGCGTTAGAATTAGTGAGTTGTGGGCATGTTCTATGGGTTAGGGTTAGTGAGCTGTGGGCATGATGTACGGGTAGGGTTAGTGAGTTGTGGGCATGATGTACGGATTAGGGTTAGTGAGTTGTGGGCATGACATACGGGTTAGGGTTAATGATTTGTGGACATGATGTACGGGTTAGGATTAGTGAGTTGTGGGCATGATGTACGGGTTAGGGTCAGTGAGGTATGGGCATGATGTACGGGTTAGGTTTAGTGAGTTGTGGGCATGACGTACGGGTTAGGATTAGTGATCTGTGGATATGATGTACGGGTTAGGGTTAGTGAGTTGTGGGCATGATGTACGGATTAGGGTTAGTGAGATGTGGGCATGACGTACGGGTTAGGGTTAATGAGTTGTGGACATGATGTACGGGTTAGGATTAGTGAGTTGTGGGCATGATGTACAGGTTCGGATCAGTGAGCTGTTGGCATGATGTACAGGTTAGGGTTAATGAGTTGTGGGCATGATGTACGGGTTAGGGTGAGTGAGGTGTGGGCACGATGTAGGGATTAGGATTACTGAACTGTGGGCATGATGTACGGGTTAGGATTAGTGAACTGTGGATATGATGTATGGGTTTGGGTTATTGAGTTGTGGGCATGATGTACGGGTTAGGGTTAGTGAACTGTGGGCATGATGTATGGGTCAGGATTAGTGGGCATGATGTACGGGTTAGGGTTAGGGAATTGCGGGCATGATGTACGGGTTAGGATAGTGAGTTGTGGGCATGACGTACGGGTTAGGGTTAGGGAATTGCGGGCATGATGTACGGGTTAGGATAGTGAGTTGTGGGCATGATGTACGGGTTAGGGTTAGTGAGGTGTGGGCATGATGTACAGGTTAGGATTAGTGAGTTGTGGGCATGACGTACGGGTTAGGATTAGTGATCTGTGGATATGATGTACGGGTTAGGGTTAGGGAGTTGCAGGCATGATGTACGATTTGGGTTAGTGAGTTGTGGGCATGACATACAGGTTAGGGTTAATGCGTTGTGGACATGATGTACGGGTTAGGATTAGTGAGTTCTGGGCATGATGTACGGGGTAGGGTTAGTGAGGTGTGGGCATGGTGTACAGGTTCGGATTAGTGATCTGTGGGCATGATGTACGGGTTAGGATTAGTGAGCTGTGGGCATGATGTACGGGTTAGGATTAGTGAGGTGTGGGCATGATGTACGGGTTAGGATTAGTGGGCATGATGTACGGGTTAGGGTTAGTGAGGTGTGGGCATGATGTACAGGTTAGGGTTAGTGAGTTGTGGGCATGATGTACGGGTTAGGATTAGTGAGGTGTGGGCATGATGTACGGGTTAGGATTAGTGAGTTGTGGGCATGATGTACGGGTTAGGTTTAGTGAGTTGTGGGCATGATGTACGGGTTAGGGTTAGTGAGTTGTGGGCATGATGTACGGGTTAGGATTAGTGAGTTGTGGGCATGATGTACAGGTTAGAGTTAGTGAGGTGTCGGCATGATGTACGGGTTAGGATTAGTGAGTTGTGGGCATGATGTACGGGTTAGGGTTGGTGAGGGTTGGGCATGATCTATGGGTTAGGGTTAGTGAGTTGTGGGCATGATGTACGGGTTAGGATTAGTGAGCTGTGAGCATGATGTACGGGTTGGGATTAGTGAGGTGTGGGCATGATGTACGGGTTAGGATTAGTGGGCATGATGTACGCGTTAGAATTAGTGAGTTGTGGGCATGATGCTATGGGTTAGGGTTAGTGAGCTGTGGGCATGATGTACGGGTTAGGGTTAGTGAGTTGTGGGCATGATGTACGGGTTAGGATTAGTGATCTGTGGATATGATGTACGGGTTAGGGTTAGGGAGTTGCGGGCATGATGTACGGATTAGGGTTAGTGAGTTGTGGGCATGACATACGGGTTAGGGTTAATGAGTTGTGGACATGATGTACGGGTTAGGATTAGTGAGTTGTGGGCATGATGTACGGGTTAGGGTTAGTGAGTTGTGGGCATGATGTACGGATTAGGATTAGTGAGTTGTGGGCATGATGTACGGGTTAGGATTAGTGAGTTGTGGGCATGATGTACGGGTTAGGGTTAGTGAGGTGTGGGCATGATGTACGGGTTAGGATTAGTGAGCTGTGGGCATGATGTACGGGTTAGGTTTAGTGAGTTGTGGGCATGATGTACGGGTTAGGATTAGTGAGTTGTGGGCATGATGTACGGGTTACGTTTAGTGAGTTGTGGGCATGATGTACAGGTTAGGGTTAGTGAGTTGTGGGCATGATGTACGGGTTAGGGTTAGTGAGGTGTGGGCATGATGTACGGGTTAGGGTTAGTGAGTTGTGGGCATGATGTACGGGTTAGGGTTAGTGAGGTGTGGGCATGATGTACGGTTTAGGATTAGTGAACTGTGGGCATGATGTACGGGTTAGGATTAGTGAACTGTGGGCATGATGTACGGGTTAGGATTAGTGAGCTGTGGGCATGATGTACGGGTTAGGGTTAGTGAGTTGTGGGCATGATGTACGGGTTAGGGTTAGTGAGGTGTGGGCATGATGTACGGGTTAGGATTAGTGAGTTGTGGGCATGATGTACGGGTTAGGATTAGTGAGTTGTGGGCATGATGTACAGGTTAGAGTTAGTGAGGTGTGGGCATGATGTACGGGTTAGGATTAGTGAGTTGTGGGCATGATGTACGGGTTAGGGTTAGTGAGGTGTGGGCATGATGTACGGGTTAGGGTTAGTGAGTTGTGGGCATGATGTACAGGTTAGGATTAGTGATCTGTGGGCATGATGTACGGGTTAGGATTAGTGAGCTGTGGGCATGATGTACGGGTTAGGATTAGTGAGGTGTGGGCATGATGTATGGGTTAGTGATTAGTGAGTTGTGGGCATGATGTACGGGTTAGGGTTAGTGAGGTGTGGGCATGATGTACAGGTTAGGGTTAGTGAGTTGTGGGCATGATGTACGGGTTAGGATTAGTGAGTTGTGGGCATGATGTACGGGTTAGGATTAGTGAGTTGTGGGCATGATGTACAGGTTAGGGTTAGTGAGTTGTGGGCATGATGTACGGGTTAGGATTAGTGAGTTGTGGGCATGATGTACAGGTTAGGGTTAGTGAGTTGTGGGCATGATGTACGGGTTAGGATTAGTGAGTTGTGGGCATGATGTACGGGTTAGGGTTAGTGAGGTGTGGGCATGATCTATGGGTTAGGGTTAGTGAGTTGTGGGCATGATGTACGGGTTAGGATTAGTGATCTGTGGGCATGATGTACGGGTTAGGATTAGTGAGCTGTGGGCATGATGTACGGGTTAGGATTAGTGAGGTGTGGGCATGATGTACGGGTTAGGATTAGTGGGCATGATGTACACGTTAGAATTAGTGAGTTGTGGGCATGTGCTATGGGTTAGGGTTAGTGAGCTGTGGGCATGATGTACGGGTTAGGGTTAGTGAGTTGTGGGCATGATGTACGGGTTAGGGTTAGTGAGTTGTGGGCATGATGTACGGGTTAGGGTTAGTGAGTTGTGGGCATGATGTACGGGTTAGGATTAGTGAGTTGTGGGCATGATGTACGGGTTAGGGTTAGTGAGTTGTGGGCATGATGTACAGGTTAGGTTTAGTGAGTTGTGGGCATGATGTACGGGTTAGGATTAGTGATCTGTGGATATGATGTACGGATTAGGATTAGTGAGTTGTGGGCATGATGTACGGGTTAGGGTTAGTGAGTTGTGGGCATGATGTACGGGTTAGGGTTAGTGAGTTGTGGGCATGATGTACGGGTTAGGATTAGTGAGTTGTGGGCATGATGTACGGGTTAGGATTAGTGAGCTGTGGGCATGATGTACAGGTTAGGGTTAGTGAGTTGTGGGCATGATGTACGGGTTAGGGTTAGTGAGTTGTGGGCATGATGTACGGGTTAGGATTAGTGAACTGTGGGCATGATGTACGGGTTAGGATTAGTGAGCTGTGGGCATGATGTACGGGTTAGAGTTAGTGAGGTGTGGGCATGATGTACGGGTTAGGGTTAGTGAGCTGTGGGCAAGATGTACGGGTTAGGATTAGTGGGCATGATGTACGGGTTAGGATTAGTGATCTGTGGATATGATATACGGGTTAGGGTTAGAGAGTTGCGGGCAAGATTTACGGGTTAGGATTAGTGAGTTGTGAGCATGACGTACGGGTTAGGGTTAGTGAGTTGTGGGCATGATGTACGGGTTAGGATTAGTGAGTTGTGGGCATGATGTACGGGTTAGGGTTAGTGAGGTGTGGGCATGATGTACAGGTTAGGATTAGTGAGTTGTGGGCATGACGTACGGGTTAGGATTAGTGATCTGTGGATATGATGTACGGGTTAGGGTTAGGGAGTTGCAGGCATGATGTACGATTTGGGTTAGTGAGTTGTGGGCATGACATACAGGTTAGGGTTAATGCGTTGTGGACATGATGTACGGGTTAGGATTAGTGAGTTCTGGGCATGATGTACGGGGTAGGGTTAGTGAGGTGTGGGCATGGTGTACAGGTTCGGATTAGTGATCTGTGGGCATGATGTACGGGTTAGGATTAGTGAGCTGTGAGCATGATGTACGGGTTAGGATTAGTGAGGTGTGGGCATGATGTACGGGTTAGGATTAGTGAGTTGTGGGCATGATGTACGGGTTAGGGTTAGTGAGGTGTGGGCATGATGTACAGGTTAGGGTTCGTGAGTTATGGGCATGATGTACGGGTTAGGATTAGTGGGCATGATGTACGGGTTAGGATTAGTGAATTGTGGGGATGATGTACGGGTTAGGTTTAGTGAGTTGTGGGCATGATGTACAGGTTAGGGTTAGTGAGTTGTGGGCATGATGTACGGGTTAGGATTAGTGAGTTGTGGGCATGATGTACAGGTTAGAGTTAGTGAGGTGTGGGCATGATGTACGGGTTAGGATTAGTGAGTTGTGGGCATGATGTACGGGTTAGGGTTGGTGAGGTGTGGGCATGATCTATGGGTTAGGGTTAGTGAGTTGTGGGCATGATGTATGGTTTATGATTAGTGAGCTGTGAGCATGATGTACGGGTTAGGATCAGTGAGGTGTGGGCATGATGTCCGGGTTAGGATTCGTGGGCATGATGTACACGTTAGAATTAGTGAGTTGTGGGCATGTGCTATGGGTTAGGGTTAGTGAGCTGTGGGCATGATGTACGGGTAGGGTTAGTGAGTTGTGGGCATGATGTACGAGTTTGGATTAGCGATCTGTGGATATGATGTACGGGTTAGGGTTAGGGAGTTGAAGGCATGATGTACGGATTAGGGTTAGTGAGTTGTGGGCATGACATACGGGTTAGGGTTAATGATTTGTGGACATGATGTACGGATTAGGATTAGTGAGTTGTGGGCATGATGTACGGGTTAGGGTCAGTGAGGTATGGGCATGATGTACGGGTTAGGATTAGTGGGCATGATGTACGGGTTAGGATTAGTGAGTTGTGGGCATGATGTACGGGGTAGGGTTAGTGAGGTGTGGGCATGATGTACAGGTTAGGATCAGTGAGCTGTGGGCATGATGTACGGGTTAGGAAAAGTCGGCATGATGTACGGGTTAGGATTAGTGAGTTGTGGGCATGATGTACGGGTTACGTTTAGTGAGTTGTGGGCATGATGTACAGGTTAGGGTTAGTGAGTTGTGGGCATGATGTACGGGTTAGGGTTAGTGAGGTGTGGGCATGATGTACAGGTTAGGGTTAGTGAGTTGTGGGCATGATGTACGGGTTAGGGTTAGTGAGGTGTGGGCACGATGTAGGGATTAGGATTAGTGAACTGTGGGCATGATGTACGGGTTAGGATTAGTGAACTGTGGGCATGATGTACGGGTTAGGATTAGTGAGCTGTGGGCATGATGTACGGGTTAGCATTGGTGGGCATGATGTACAGGTTAGGGTTAGTGAGTTGTGGGCATGATGTACGGGTTGGGATGAGTGAGTTGTGGGCATGATGTACAGGTTAGAGTTAGTGAGTTGTGGGCATGATGTACGGGTTAGGGTTAGTGAGTTGTGGGCATGATGTATGGGTTAGGGTTAGTGAGGTGTGGGCATGATGTACGGGTTAGGGTTAGTGAGTTGTGGGCATGATGTACGAGTTAGGATTAGTGATCTGTGGATATGATGTACGGGTTAGGGTTAGGGAGTTGAAGGCATGATGTACGGATTAGGGTTAGTGAGTTGTGGGCATGAAATACGGGTTAGGGTTAATGATTTGTGGACATGATGTACAGATTAGGATTAGTGAGTTGTGGGCATGATGTACGGGGTAGGGTTAGTGAGGTGTGGGCATGATGTACAGGTTCGGATCAGTGAATTGTGCGCATGATGTACGGGTTAGAATTAGTGAGCTGTGGGCATGATGGACGGGTTCGGAAAAGTCGGCATGATGTACGGGTTAGGATTAGGGAGTTGTGGGTATGATGTACGGATTAGGGTTAGTGAGTTGTGGGCACGATGTACGGGGTAGGGTTAGTGAGGTGTGGGCATGATGTACAGGTTCAGATCAGTGAATTGTGCGCATGATGTGCGGGTTAGAATTAGTGAGCTGTGGGCATGATGTACGGGTTGGCATTGGTGGGCATGATGTACAGGTTAGGGTTAGTGAGTTGTGGGCATGATGTACGGGTTAGGATGAGTGAGTTGTGGGCATGCTGTACGGGTTAGGGGTAGTGAATTGTGGGCATGATGTACGGGTTAGGATTAGTGAGTTGTGGGCATGATGTACAGGTTAGAGTTAGTGAGGTGTGGGCATGATGTACGGGTTAGGATTAGTGAGTTGTGGGCATGATGTACGGGTTAGGGTTGGTGAGGTGTGGGCATGATCTATGGGTTAGGGTTAGTGAGTTGTGGGCATGATGTACAGGTTAGGATTAGTGATCTGTGGGCATGATGTATGGGTTAGGATTAGTGAGCTGTGAGCATGATGTACGGGTTAGGATTAGTGAGGTGTGGGCATGATGTACGCGTTAGAATTAGTGGGCATGATGTACGGGTTAGAATTAGTGAGTTGTGGGCATGATGTACGGGTTAGGGTTAGTGAGCTGTGGGCATGATGTACGGGTTAGGGTTAGTGAGTTGTGGGCATGATGTACGGGTTAGGGTTAGTGAGTTGTGGGCATGATGTACGGGTTAGGGTTAATGATTTGTGGACATGATGTACGGGTTAGGATTAGTGAGTTGTGGGCATGATGTACGGGTTAGGGTTAGTGAGTTGTGGGCATGATGTACGGGTTAGGTTTAGTGAGTTGTGGGCATGATGTACGGGTTAGGATTAGTGATCTGTGGATATGATGTACGGGTTAGGGTTAGGGAGTTGCGGGCATGATGTACGGATTAGGGTTAGTGAGTTGTGGGCATGACGTACGGGTTAGGGTTAATGAGTTGTGGACATGATGTACGGGTTAGGATTAGTGAGTTGTGGGCATGATGTACGGGTTAGGATTAGTGAGCTGTGGGCATGATGTACAGGTTAGGGTTAGTGAGTTGTGGGCATGATGTACGGGTTAGGGTGAGTGAGGTGTGGGCACGATGTAGGGATTAGGATTACTGAACTGTGGGCATGATGTACGGGTTAGGATTAGTGAACTGTGGATATGATGTATGGGTTTGGGTTATTGAGTTGTGGGCATGATGTACGGGTTAGGGTTAGTGAACTGTGGGCATGATGTATGGGTCAGGATTAGTGGGCATGATGTACGGGTTAGGGTTAGGGAATTGCGGGCATGATGTACGGGTTAGGATAGTGAGTTGTGGGCATGACGTACGGGTTAGGGTTAGGGAATTGTGGGCATGATGTACGGGTTAGGATTAGTGAGTTGTGGGCATGATGTACGGGTTAGGGTTAGTGAGGTGTGGGCATGATGTACAGGTTAGGATTAGTGAGTTGTGGGCATGACGTACGGGTTAGGATTAGTGATCTGTGGATATGATGTACGGGTTAGGGTTAGGGAGTTGCAGGCATGATGTACGATTTGGGTTAGTGAGTTGTGGGCATGACATACGGGTTAGGGTTAATGAGTTGTGGACATGATGTACGGGTTAGGATTAGTGAGTTGTGGGCATGATGTACGGGTTAGGGTTGGTGAGGTGTGGGCATGATGTACAGGTTAGGATTAGTGATCTGTGGGCATGATGTACGGGTTAGGATTAGTGAGCTGTGGGCATGATGTACGGGTTAGGATTAGTGAGGTGTGGGCATGATGTACGGGTTAGGATTAGTGGGCATGATGTACGGGTTAGGGTTAGTGAGTTGTGGGCATGATGTACAGGTTAGGGTTAGTGAGTTGTGGGCATGATGTACGGGTTAGGATTAGTGGGCATGATGTACGGGTTAGGATTAGTGAGTTGTGGGCATGATGTACGGGTTAGGTTTAGTGAGTTGTGGGCATGATGTACGGGTTAGGGTTAGTGAGTTGTGGGCATGATGTACGGGTTAGGATTAGTGAGTTGTGGGCATGATGTACAGGTTAGAGTTAGTGAGGTGTGGGCATGATGTACGGGTTAGGATTAGTGAGTTGTGGGCATGATGTACGGGTTAGGGTTATTGAGGGGTGGGCATGATCTATGGGTTAGGGTTAGTGAGTTGTGGGCATGATGTACGGGTTAGGATTAGTGAGCTGTGAGCATGATGTACGGGTTGGGATTAGTGAGGTGTGGGCATGATGTACGGGTTAGGATTCGTGGGCATGATGTACACGTTAGAATTAGTGAGTTGTGGGCATGTGCTATGGGTTAGGGTTAGTGAGCTGTGGGCATGATGTACGGGTTAGGGTTAGTGAGTTGTGGGCATGATGTACGGGTTAGGATTAGTGATCTGTGGATATGATGTACGGGTTAGGGTTAGGGAGTTGTGGGCATGATGTACGGGTTAGGGTTAGTGAGTTGTGGGCATGATGTACGGGTTAGGGTTAATGAGTTGTGGACATGATGTACGGGTTAGGATTAGTGAGTTGTGGGCATGATGTACGGGTTAGGGTTAGTGAGGTGTGGGCATGATGTACGGGTTAGGATTAGTGAGTTGTGGGCATGATGTACGGGTTAGGATTAGTGAGTTGTGGGCATGATGTACGGGTTAGGATTAGTGAGGTGTGGGCATGATGTACGGGTTAGGATTAGTGAGCTGTGGGCATGATGTACGGGTTAGGATTAGTCGGCATGATGTACGGGTTAGGATTAGTGAGTTGTGGGCATGATGTACGGGTTATGTTTAGTGAGTTGTGGGCATGATGTACAGGTTAGGGTTAATGAGTTGTGGACATGATGTACGGGTTAGGGTTAGTGAGGTGTGGGCATGATGTACAGGCTAGGGTTAATGAGTTGTGGGCATGATGTACGGGTTAGGGTGAGTGAGGTGTGGGCACGATGTAGGGATTAGGATTAGTGAACTGTGGGCATGATGTACGGGTTAGGATTAGTGAACTGTGGGCATGATGTACGGGTTAGGATTAGTGAGCTGTGGGCATGATGTACGGGTTAGCATTCGTGGGCATGATGTACAGGTTAGGGTTAGTGAGTTGTGGGCATGATGTACAGGTTAGGATTAGTGAGTTGTGGGCATGATGTACGGGTTAGAGTTAGTGAGTTGTGGGCATGATGTACGGGTTAGGGTTAGTGAGTTATGGGCATGATGTATGGGTTAGGGTTAGTGAGCTGTGGGCATGATGTACGGGTTAGGGTTAGTGAGTTGTGGGCATGATGTACGGGTTAGGATTAGTGATCTGTGGATATGATGTACGGGTTAGGGTTAGGGAGTTGTGGGCATGATGTACGGGTTAGGGTTAGTGAGTTGTGGGCATGAAGTACGGGTTAGGGTTAATGAGTTGTGGACATGATGTACGGGTTAGGATTAGTGAGTTGTGGGCATGATGTACGGGTTAGGGTTAGTGAGGTGTGGGCATGATGTACAGGTTCGGATCAGTGAGTTGTGCGCATGATGTACGGGTTAGAATTAGTGAGCTGTGGGCATGATGCACGGGTTCGGAAAAGTCGGCATGATGTACGGGTTAGGATTAGTGAGTTGTGGGCATGATGTACGGGTTAGGGTTAGTGAGTTGTGGGCATGATGTACGGGGTAGGGTTAGTGAGGTGTGGGCATGATGTACAGGTTCAGATCAGTGAATTGTGCGCATGATGTGCGGGTTAGAATTAGTGAGCTGTGGGCATGATGTACGGGTTGGCATTGGTGGGCATGATGTACAGGTTAGGGTTAGTGAGTTGTGGGCATGATGTACGGGTTAGGATGAGTGAGTTGTGGGCATGCTGTACGGGTTAGGGGTAGTGAATTGTGGGCATGATGTACGGGTTAGGATTAGTGAGTTGTGGGCATGATGTACAGGTTAGAGTTAATGAGGTGTGGGCATGATGTACGGGTTAGGATTAGTGAGTTGTGGGCATGATGTACGGGTTAGGGTTAGTGAGGTGTGGGCATGATCTATTAGCTAGGGTTAGTGAGTTGTGGGCATGATGTACAGGTTAGGATTAGTGATCTGTGGGAATGATGTACGGGTTAGGATTAGTGAGCTGTGAGCATGATGTACGGGTTAGGATTAGTGAGGTGTGGGCATGAAATACGGGTTAGGATTAGTGGGCATGATGTACGGGTTAGGGTTAGTGAGGTGTGGGCATGATGTACAGGTTAGGGTTAGTGAGTTATGGGCATGATGTACGGGTTAGGATTAGTGGGCATGATGTACGGGTTAGGATTAGTGAGTTGTGGGCATGATGTACGGGTTAGGGTTAGTGAGTTGTGGGCATGATGTACAGGTTAGGGTTAGTGAGTTGTGCGCATGATGTACGGGTTAGGATTAGTGAGTTGTGGGCATGATGTACAGGTTAGTGTTAGTGAGGTGTGGGCATGATGTACGGGTTAGGATTAGTGAGTTGTGGGCATGATGTACGGGTTAAGGTTGGTGAGGTGTGGGCATGATCTATGGGTTAGGGTTAGTGAGTTGTGGGCATGATGTACAGGTTAGGATTAGTGATCTGTGGGCATGATGTATGGTTTATGATTAGTGAGCTGTGAGCATGATGTACGGGTTAGGATCAGTGAGGTGTGGGCATGATGTACGGGTTAGGATTAGTGGGCATGATGTACACGTTAGAATTAGTGAGTTGTGGGCATGTGCTATAGGTTAGGGTTAGTGAGCTGTGGGCATGATGTACGGGTAGGGTTAGTGAGTTGTGGGCATGATGTACGAGTTAGGATTAGCGATCTGTGGATATGATGTACGGGTTAGGGTTAGGGAGTTGAAGGCATGATGTACGGATTAGGGTTAGTGAGTTGTGGGCATGACATACGGGTTAGGGTTAATGATTTGTGGACATGATGTACGGATTAGGATTAGTGAGTTGTGGGCATGATGTACGGCTTAGGGTTAGTGAGGTGTGGGCACGATGTAGGGATTAGGGTTAGTGAGCTGTGGGCATGATGTACGGGTTGGCATTGGTGGGCATGATCTACAGGTTAGGGTTAGTGAGTTGTGGGCATGATGTACGGGTTAGGATGAGTGAGTTGTGGGCATGCTGTACGGGTTAGGGTTAGTGAGGTGTGGGCATGATGTACGGGTTAGGAGTAGTGAGTTGTGGGCATGATGTACAGGTTAGAGTTAATGAGGTGTGGGCATGATGTACGGGTTAGGGTTAGTGAGGTGTGGGCATGATGTACGGGTTAGGATTAGTGGGCATGATGTACGGGTTAGGATTAGTGAGTTGTGGGCATGATGTACGGGTTAGGGTTAGTGAGGTGTGGGAATGATGTACAGGTTCGGATTAGTGAGCTGTGGGCATGATGTAGGGGTTAGGATTAGTCGGCATGTTGGACGGGTTAGGATTAGTGAGTTGTGGGCATGATGTACGGGTTATGTTTAGTGAGTTGTGGGCATGATGTACAGGTTAGGGTTAATGAGTTGTGGACATGATGTACGGGTTAGGATTAGTGAGTTGTGGGCATGATGTACGGGTTAGGGTTAGTGAGGTGTGGGCATGATGTACAGGTTAGGGTTAATGAGTTGTGGGCATGATGTACGGGTTAGGGTGAGTGAGGTGTGGGCACGATGTAGGGATTAGGATTAGTGAACTGTGGGCATGATGTACGGGTTAGGATTAGTGAACTGTGGGCATGATGTACGGGTTAGGATTAGTGAGCTGTGGGCATGATGTACAGGTTAGGGTTAGTGAGTTGTGGGCATGATGTACGGGTTAGGGTTAGTGAGTTATGGGCATGTGCTATGGGTTTGGGTTAGTGAGCTGTGGGCATGATGTACGGGTAGGGTTAGTGAGTTGTGGGCATGATGTACGAGTTAGGATTAGTCATCTGTGGATATGATGTACGGGTTAGGGTTAGGGAGTTGCGGGCATGATGTACGGATTAGGGTTAGTGAGTTGTGGTCATGACATACGGGTTAGGGTTAATGATTTCTGGACATGATGTACGGGTTAGGATTAGTGAGTTGTGGGCATGATGTACGGGGTAGGGTTAGTGAGGTGTGGGCATGATGTACAGGTTTGGATCAGTGAATTGTGCGCATGATGTACGGGTTAGAATTAGTGAGCTGTGGGCATGATGCACGGGTTCGGAAAAGTCGGCATGATGTACGGGTTAGGATTAGTGAGTTGTGGGTATGATGTACAGATTAGGGTTAGTGAGTTGTGGGCACGATGTACGGGTTAGGGTTGGTGAGGTGTGGGCATGATCTATGGGTTAGGGTTAGTGAGTTGTGGGCATGATGTACAGGTTAGGGTTAATGAGTTGTGGGCATGATGTACGGGTTAGGGTGAGTGAGGTGTGGGCACGATGTACGGGATTAGGATTAGTGAACTGTGGGCATGATGTACGGGTTAGGATTAGTGAACTGTGGGCATGATGTACGGGTTAGGAGTAGTGAGCTGTGGGCATGATGTACAGGTTAGAGTTAGTGAGTTGTGGGCATGATGTACGGGTTAGGGTTAGTGAGTTATGGGCATGTGCTATGGGTTAGGGTTAGTGAGCTGTGGGCATGATGTACGGGTAGGGTTAGTGAGTTGTGGGCATGATGTACGAGTTAGGATTAGTGATCTGTGGATATGATGTACGGGTTAGGGTTAGGGAGTTGAAGGCATGATGTACGGATTAGGGTTAGTGAGTTGTGGGCATGACATACGGGTTAGGGTTAATGATTTGTGGACATGATGTACGGATTAGGATTAGTGAGTTGTGGGCATGATGTACGGGGTAGGGTTAGTGAGGTGTGGGCATGATGTACAGGTTCGGATCAGTGAATTGTGCGCATGATGTACGGGTTAGAATTAGTGAGCTGTGGGCATGATGCACGGGTTCGGAAAAGTCGGCATGATGTACGGGTTAGGATTAGTGAGTTGTGGGTATGATGTACGGATTAGGGTTAGTGAGTTGTGGGCATGATGTACGGGGTAGGGTTAGTGAGGTGTGGGCATGATGTACAGGTTCGGATCAGTGAATTGTGCGCATGATGTACGGGTTAGAATTAGTGAGCTGTGGGCATGATGCACGGGTTCGGAAAAGTCGGCATGATGTACGGGTTAGGATTAGTGAGTTGTGGGTATGATGTACGGATTAGGGTTAGTGAGTTGTGGGCATGATGTACGGGTTAGGGTTGGTGAGGTGTGGGCATGATCTATGGGTTAGGGTTAGTGAGTTGTGGGCATGATGTACAGGTTAGGATTAGTGATCTGTGGGCATGATGTATGGGTTAGGATTAGTGAGCTGTGAGCATGATGTACGGGTTAGGATCAGTGAGGTGTGGGCATGATGTACGGGTTAGGATTAGTGTGGGCATGATGTACGCGTTAGAATTAGTGAGTTGTGGGCATGTGCTATGGGTTAGGGTTAGTGAGTTGTGGGCATGATGTACGAGTTAGGATTAGCGATCTGTGGATATGATGTACGGGTTAGGGTTAGTGAGTTGTGGGCATGACGTACGGGTTAGGATTAGCGATCTGTGGATATGATGTACGGGTTAGGGTTAGGGAGTTGAAGGCATGATGTACGGATTAGGGTTAGTGAGTTGTGGGCATGACATACGGGTTAGGGTTAATGATTTGTGGACATGATGTACGGATTAGGATTAGTGAGTTGTGGGCATGATGTACGGGTTAGGGTCAGTGAGGTATGGGCATGATGTACGGGTTAGGTTTAGTGAGTTGTGGGCATGACGTACGGGTTAGGATTAGTGATCTGTGGATATGATGTACGGGTTAGGGTTAGGGAGTTGCGGGCATGATGTACGGATTAGGGTTAGTGAGTTGTGGGCATGACGTACGGGTTAGGGTTAATGAGTTGTGGACATGATGTACGGGTTAGGATTAGTGGGCATGATGTACGGGTTAGGATTAGTGAGTTGTGGACATGATATACGGGTTAGGATTAGTGAGTTGTGGGCATGATGTACGGGGTAGGGTTAGTGAGGTGTGGGCTTGATGTACAGGTTCAGATCAGTGAGCTGTGCGCATGATGTACAGGTTATGTTTAGTGAGTTGTGGGCATGATGTACAGGTTAGAGTTAATGAGGTGTGGGCATGATGTACGGGTTAGGATTAGTGAGTTGTGGGCATGATGTACGGGTTAGGGTTAGTGAGGTGTGGGCATGATCTATTAGCTAGGGTTAGTGAGTTGTGGGCATGATGTACAGGTTAGGATTAGTGATCTGTGGGCATGATGTACGGGTTAGGATTAGTGAGCTGTGAGCATGATGTACGGGTTAGGATTAGTGAGGTGTGGGCATGATATACGGGTTAGGATTAGTGGGCATGATGTACGGGTTAGGGTTAGTGAGTTGTGGGCATGATGTACAGGTTAGGATTAGTGATCTGTGGGCATGATGTACGGGTTAGGATTAGTGAGCTGTGAGCATGATTTACGGGTTAGGATTAGTGAGGTGTGGGCATGATATACGGGTTAGGATTAGTGGGCATGATGTACGGGTTAGGGTTAGTGAGGTGTGGGCATGATGTACAGGTTAGGGTTCGTGAGTTATGGGCATGATGTACGGGTTAGGATTAGTGGGCATGATGTACGGGTTAGGATTAGTGAATTGTGGGGATGATGTACGGGTTAGGTTTAGTGAGTTGTGGGCATGATGTACAGGTTAGGGTTAGTGAGTTGTGGGCATGATGTACGGGTTAGGATTAGTGAGTTGTGGGCATGATGTACAGGTTAGAGTTAGTGAGGTGTGGGCATGATGTACCGTTTAGGATTAGAAAGTTGTGGGCATGATGTACGGGTTAGGGTTGGTGAGGTGTGGGCATGATCTATGGGTTAGGGTTAGTGAGTTGTGGGCATGATGTACAGGTTAGGATTAGTGATCTGTGGGCATGATGTATGGTTTATGATTAGTGAGCTGTGAGCATGATGTACGGGTTAGGATCAGTGAGGTGTGGGCATGATGTCCGGGTTAGGATTAGTGGGCATGATGTACACGTTAGAATTAGTGAGTTGTGGGCATGTGCTATAGGTTAGGGTTAGTGAGCTGTGGGCATGATGTACGGGTAGGGTTAGTGAGTTGTGGGCATGATGTACGAGTTAGGATTAGCGATCTGTGGATATGATGTACGGGTTAGGGTTAGGGAGTTGAAGGCATGATGTACGGATTAGGGTTAGTGAGTTGTGGGCATGACATACGGGTTAGGGTTAATGATTTGTGGACATGATGTACGGATTAGGATTAGTGAGTTCTGGGCATGATGTACGGCTTAGGGTTAGTGAGGTGTGGGCACGATGTAGGGATTAGGGTTAGTGAGTTGTGTGCATGATGTACGGGTTAGGATTAGTGAGCTGTGGGCATGATGTACGGGTTGGCATTGGTGGGCATGATCTACAGGTTAGGGTTAGTGAGTTGTGGGCATGATGTACGGGTTAGGATGAGTGAGTTGTGGGCATGCTGTACGGGTTAGGGGTAGTGAGGTGTGGGCATGATGTACGGGTTAGGAGTAGTGAGTTGTGGGCATGATGTACAGGTTAGAGTTAATGAGGTGTGGGCATGATGTACGGGTTAGGGTTAGTGAGGTGTGGGCATGATGTACGGGTTAGGATTAGTGGGCATGATGTACGGGTTAGGATTAGTAAGTTGTGGGCATGATGTACGGGTTAGGGTTAGTGAGGTGTGGGAATGATGTACAGGTTCGGATTAGTGAGCTGTGGGCATGATGTAGGGGTTAGGATTAGTCGGCATGTTGTACGGGTTAGGATTAGTGAGTTGTGGGCATGATGTACGGGTTATGTTTAGTGAGTTGTGGGCATGATGTACAGGTTAGGGTTAATGAGTTGTGGACATGATGTACGGGTTAGGATTAGTGAGTTGTGGGCATGATGTACGGGTTAGGGTTAGTGAGGTGTGGGCATGATGTACAGGTTAGGGTTAATGAGTTGTGGGCATGATGTACGGGTTAGGGTGAGTGAGGTGTGGGCACGATGTAGGGATTAGGATTAGTGAACTGTGGGCATGATGTACGGGTTAGGATTAGTGAACTGTGGGCATGATGTACGGGTTAGGAGTAGTGAGCTGTGGGCATGATGTACAGGTTAGAGTTAGTGAGTTGTGGGCATGATGTACGGGTTAGGGTTAGTGAGTTATGGGCATGTGCTATGGGTTAGGGTTAGTGAGCTGTGGGCATGATGTACGGGTAGGGTTAGTGAGTTGTGGGCATGATGTACGAGTTAGGATTAGTCATCTGTGGATATGATGTACGGGTTAGGGTTAGGGAGTTGAAGGCATGATGTACGGATTAGGGTTAGTGAGTTGTGGGCATGACATACGGGTTAGGGTTAATGATTTGTGGACATGATGTACGGATTAGGATTAGTGAGTTGTGGGCATGATGTACGGGGTAGGGTTAGTGAGGTGTGGGCATGATGTACAGGTTCGGATCAGTGAATTGTGCGCATGATGTACGGGTTAGAATTAGTGAGCTGTGGGCATGATGCACGGGTTCGGAAAAGTCGGCATGATGTACGGGTTAGGATTAGTGAGTTGTGGGTATGATGTACAGATTAGGGTTAGTGAGTTGTGGGCACGATGTACGGGTTAGGGTTGGTGAGGTGTGGGCATGATCTATGGGTTAGGGTTAGTGAGTTGTGGGCATGATGTACAGGTTAGGGTTAATGAGTTGTGGGCATGATGTACGGGTTAGGGTGAGTGAGGTGTGGGCACGATGTAGGGATTAGGATTAGTGAACTGTGGGCATGATGTACGGGTTAGGATTAGTGAACTGTGGGCATGATGTACGGGTTAGGAGTAGTGAGCTGTTGGCATGATGTACAGGTTAGAGTTAGTGAGTTGTGGGCATGATGTACGGGTTAGGGTTAGTGAGTTATGGGCATGTGCTATGGGTTAGGGTTAGTGAGCTGTGGGCATGATGTACGGGTAGGGTTAGTGAGTTGTGGGCATGATGTACGAGTTAGGATTAGTGATCTGTGGATATGATGTACGGGTTAGGGTTAGGGAGTTGAAGGCATGATGTACGGATTAGGGTTAGTGAGTTGTGGGCATGACATACGGGTTAGGGTTAATGATTTGTGGACATGATGTACGGATTTGGATTAGTGAGTTGTGGGCATGATGTACGGGGTAGGGTTAGTGAGGTGTGGGCATGATGTACAGGTTCGGATCAGTGAATTGTGCGCATGATGTACGGGTTAGAATTAGTGACCTGTGGGCATGATGCACGGGTTCGGAAAAGTCGGCATGATGTACGGGTTAGGATTAGTGAGTTGTGGGTATGATATACGGATTAGGGTTAGTGAGTTGTGGGCATGATGTACGGGGTAGGGTTAGTGAGGTGTGGGCATGATGTACAGGTTCGGATCAGTGAATTGTGCGCATGATGTACGGGTTAGAATTAGTGAGCTGTGGGCATGATGCACGGGTTCGGAAAAGTCGGCATGATGTACGGGTTAGGATTAGTGAGTTGTGGGTATGATGTACGGATTAGGGTTAGTGAGTTGTGGGCATGATGTACGGGTTAGGGTTGGTGAGGTGTGGGCATGATCTATGGGTTAGGGTTAGTGAGTTGTGGGCATGATGTACAGGTTAGGATTAGTGATCTGTGGGCATGATGTATGGTTTATGATTAGTGAGCTGTGAGCATGATGTACGGGTTAGGATCAGTGAGGTGTGGGCATGATGTCCGGGTTAGGATTAGTGGGCATGATGTACACGTTAGAATTAGTGAGTTGTGGGCATGTGCTATGGGTTAGGGTTAGTGAGTTGTGGGCATGATGTACGAGTTAGGATTAGCGATCTGTGGATATGATGTACGGGTTAGGGTTAGTGAGTTGTGGGCATGACGTACGGGTTAGGATTAGCGATCTGTGGATATGATGTACGGGTTAGGGTTAGGGAGTTGAAGGCATGATGTACGGATTAGGGTTAGTGAGTTGTGGGCATGACATACGGGTTAGGGTTAATGATTTGTGGACATGATGTACGGATTAGGATTAGTGAGTTGTGGGCATGATGTGCGGGTTAGGGTCAGTGAGGTATGGGCATGATGTACGGGTTAGGTTTAGTGAGTTGTGAGCATGACGTACGGGTTAGGATTAGTGATCTGTGGATATGATGTACGGGTTAGGGTTAGGGAGTTATGGGCATGATGAACGGATTAGGGTTAGTGAGTTGTGGGCATGACGTACGGGTTAGGGTTAATGAGTTGTGGACATGATGTACGGGTTAGGATTAGTGGGCATGATGTACGGGTTAGGATTAGTGAGTTGTGGACATGATATACGGGTTAGGATTAGTGAGTTGTGGGCATGATGTACAGGGTAGGGTTAGTGAGGTGTGGGCATCATGTACAGGTTCAGATCAGTGAGCTGTGCGCATGATGTACAGGTTATGTTTAGTGAGTTGTGGGCATGATGTACAGGTTAGAGTTAATGAGGTGTGGGCATGATGTACGGGTTAGGATTAGTGAGTTGTGGGCATGATGTACGGGTTAGGGTTAGTGAGGTGTGGGCATGATCTATTAGCTAGGGTTAGTGAGTTGTGGGCATGATGTACAGGTTAGGATTAGTGATCTGTGGGCATGATGTACGGGTTAGGATTAGTGAGCTGTGAGCATGATTTACGGGTTAGGATTAGTGAGGTGTGGGCATGATATACGGGTTAGGATTAGTGGGCATGATGTACGGGTTAGGGTTAGTGAGGTGTGGGCATGATGTACAGGTTAGGGTTCGTGAGTTATGGGCATGATGTACGGGTTAGGATTAGTGGGCATGATGTATGGGTTAGGATTAGTGAATTGTGGGGATGATGTACGGGTTAGGTTTAGTGAGTTGTGGGCATGATGTACAGGTTAGGGTTAGTGAGTTGTGGGCATGATGTACGGGTTAGGATTAGTGAGTTGTGGGCATGATGTACAGGTTAGAGTTAGTGAGGTGTGGGCATGATGTACGGTTTAGGATTAGTGAGTTGTGGGCATGATGTACGGGTTAGGGTTGGTGAGGTGTGGGCATGATATACGGGTTAGGATTAGTGGGCATGATGTACAGGTTAGGGTTCGTGAGTTATGGGCATGATGTACGGGTTAGGATTAGTGGGCATGATGTACGGGTTAGGATTAGTGAATTGTGGGGATGATGTACGGGTTAGAGTTAATGAGGTGTGGGCATGATGTACGGGTTAGGATTAGTGAGTTGTGGGCATGATGTACGGGTTAGGGTTAGTGAGGTGTGGGCATGATCTATTAGCTAGGGTTAGTGAGTTGTGGGCATGATGTACAGGTTAGGATTAGTGATCTGTGGGCATGATGTACGGGTTAGGATTAGTGAGCTGTGAGCATGATTTACGGGTTAGGATTAGTGAGGTGTGGGCATGATATACGGGTTAGGATTAGTGGGCATGATGTACGGGTTAGGGTTAGTGAGGTGTGGGCATGATGTACAGGTTAGGGTTCGTGAGTTATGGGCATGATGTACGGGTTAGGATTAGTGGGCATGATGTACGGGTTAGGATTAGTGAATTGTGGGGATGATGTACGGGTTAGGTTTAGTGAGTTGTGGGCATGATGTACAGGTTAGGGTTAGTGAGTTGTGGGCATGATGTACGGGTTAGGATTAGTGAGTTGTGGGCATGATGTACAGGTTAGAGTTAGTGAGGTGTGGGCATGATGTACGGTTTAGGATTAGTGAGTTGTGGGCATGATGTACGGGTTAGGGTTGGTGAGGTGTGGGCATGATCTATGGGTTAGGGTTAGTGAGTTGTGGGCATGATGTACAGGTTAGGATTAGTGATCTGTGGGCATGATGTATGGTTTATGATTAGTGAGCTGTGAGCATGATGTACGGGTTAGGATCAGTGAGGTGTGGGCATGATGTCCGGGTTAGGATTAGTGGGCATGATGTACACGTTAGAATTAGTGAGTTGTGGGCATGTGCTATGGGTTAGGGTTAGTGAGCTGTGGGCATGATGTACGGGTAGGGTTAGTGAGTTGTGGGCATGATGTACGAGTTTGGATTAGCGATCTGTGGATATGATGTACGGGTTAGGGTTAGGGAGTTGAAGGCATGATGTACGGATTAGGGTTAGTGAGTTGTGGGCATGACATACGGGTTAGGGTTAATGATTTGTGGACATGATGTACGGATTAGTATTAGTGAGTTGTGGGCATGATGTACGGGTTAGGGTCAGTGAGGTATGGGCATGATGTACGGGTTAGGATTAGTGGGCATGATGTACGTGTTAGGATTAGTGAGTTGTGGGCATGATGTACGGGTTAGGGTTAGTGAGGTGTGGGAATGATGTACAGGTTCGGATTAGTGAGCTGTGGGCATGATGTAGGGGTTAGGATTAGTCGGCATGTTGTACGGGTTAGGATTAGTGAGTTGTGGGCATGATGTACGGGTTATGTTTAGTGAGTTGTGGGCATGATGTACAGGTTAGGGTTAATGAGTTGTGGACATGATGTACGGGTTAGGATTAGTGAGTTGTGGGCATGATGTACGGGTTAGGGTTAGTGAGGTGTGGGCATGATGTACAGGTTAGGGTTAATGAGTTGTGGGCATGATGTACGGGTTAGGGTGAGTGAGGTGTGGGCACGATGTAGGGATTAGGATTAGTGAACTGTGGGCATGATGTACGGGTTAGGATTAGTGAACTGTGGGCATGATGTACGGGTTAGGAGTAGTGAGCTGTGGGCATGATGTACGGGTTAGCATTCGTGGGCATGATGTACAGGTTAGGGTTAGTGAGTTGTGGGCATGATGTACAGGTTAGGATTAATGAGTTGTGAGCATGATGTACATGTTAGAGTTAGTGAGTTCTGGGCATGATGTACGGGTTAGGGTTAGTGAGTTATGGGCATGTGCTATGGGTTAGGGTTAGTGAGCTGTGGGCATGATGTACGGGTAGGGTTAGTGAGTTGTGGGCATGATGTACGAGTTAGGATTAGTGATCTGTGGATATGATGTACGGGTTAGGGTTAGGGAGTTGAAGGCATGATGTACGGATTAGGGTTAGTGAGTTGTGGGCATGACATACGGGTTAGGGTTAATGATTTGTGGACATGATGTACGGATTTGGATTAGTGAGTTGTGGGCATGATGTACGGGGTAGGGTTAGTGAGGTGTGGGCATGATGTACAGGTTCGGATCAGTGAATTGTGCGCATGATGTACGGGTTAGAATTAGTGAGCTGTGGGCATGATGCACGGGTTCGGAAAAGTCGGCATGATGTACGGGTTAGGATTAGTGAGTTGTGGGTATGATGTACGGATTAGGGTTAGTGAGTTGTGGGCATGATGTACGGGGTAGGGTTAGTGAGGTGTGGGCATGATGTACAGGTTCGGATCAGTGAATTGTGCGCATGATGTACGGGTTAGAATTAGTGAGCTGTGGGCATGATGCACGGGTTCGGAAAAGTCGGCATGATGTACGGGTTAGGATTAGTGAGTTGTGGGTATGATGTACGGATTAGGGTTAGTGAGTTGTGGGCATGATGTACGGGTTAGGGTTGGTGAGGTGTGGGCATGATCTATGGGTTAGGGTTAGTGAGTTGTGGGCATGATGTACAGGTTAGGATTAGTGATCTGTGGGCATGATGTATGGTTTATGATTAGTGAGCTGTGAGCATGATGTACGGGTTAGGATCAGTGAGGTGTGGGCATGATGTCCGGGTTAGGATTAGTGGGCATGATGTACACGTTAGAATTAGTGAGTTGTGGGCATGTGCTATGGGTTAGGGTTAGTGAGTTGTGGGCATGATGTACGAGTTAGGATTAGCGATCTGTGGATATGATGTACGGGTTAGGGTTAGTGAGTTGTGGGCATGACGTACGGGTTAGGATTAGCGATCTGTGGATATGATGTACGGGTTAGGCTTAGGGAGTTGAAGGCATGATGTACGGATTAGGGTTAGTGAGTTGTGGGCATGACATACGGGTTAGGGTTAATGATTTGTGGACATGATGTACGGATTAGGATTAGTGAGTTGTGGGCATGATGTACGGGTTAGGGTCAGTGAGGTATGGGCGTGATGTACGGGTTAGGTTTAGTGAGTTGTGGGCATGACGTACGGGTTAGGATTAGTGATCTGTGGATATGATGTACGGGTTAGGGTTAGGGAGTTGCGGGCATGATGTACGGATTAGGGTTAGTGAGTTGTGGGCATGACGTACGGGTTAGGGTTAATGAGTTGTGGACATGATGTACGGGTTAGGATTAGTGGGCATGATGTACGGGTTAGGATTAGTGAGTTGTGGACATGATATACGGGTTAGGATTAGTGAGTTGTGGGCATGATGTACGGGGTAGGGTTAGTGAGGTGTGGGCATGATGTACAGGTTCAGATCAGTGAGCTGTGCGCATGATGTACAGGTTATGTTTAGTGAGTTGTGGGCATGATGTACAGGTTACGGTTAATGAGTTGTGGACATGATGTACGGGTTAGGATTAGTGAGTTGTGGGCATGATGTACGGGTTAGGGTTAGTGAGGTGTGGGCATGATGTACAGGTTCGGATCAGTGAGCTGTGGGCATGATGTACAGGTTAGGGTTAATGAGTTGTGGGCATGATGTACGGGTTAGGGTGAGTGAGGTGTGGGCACGATGTAGGGATTAGGATTAGTGAACTGTGGACATGATGTACGGGTTAGGATTAGTGAACTGTGGGCATGATGTACGGGTTAGGAGTAGTGAGCTGTGGGCATGATGTACGGGTTAGCATTCGTGGGCATGATGTACAGGTTAGGGTTAGTGAGTTGTGGGCATGATGTACGGGTTAGGATTAATGAGTTGTGGGCATGATGTACATGTTAGAGTTAGTGAGTTGTGGGCATGATGTACGGGTTAGGGTTAGTGAGTTATGGGCATGTGCTATGGGTTAGGGTTAGTGAGCTGTGAGCATGATGTACGGGTAGGGTTAGTGAGTTGTGGGCATGATGTACGAGTTAGGATTAGTGATCTGTGGATATGATGTACGGGTTAGGGTTAATGATTTGTGGACATGATGTACGGATTAGGATTAGTGAGTTGTGGGCATGATGTACGGGGTAGGGTTAGTGAGGTGTGGGCATGATGTACAGGTTCGGATCAGTGAATTGTGCGCATGATGTACGGGTTAGAATTAGTGAGCTGTGGGCATGATGCACGGGTTCGGAAAAGTCGGCATGATGTACGGGTTAGGATTAGTGAGTTGTGGGTATGATGTACGGATTAGGGTTAGTGAGTTGTGGGCATGATGTACGGGTTAGGGTTGGTGAGGTGTGGGCATGATCTATGGGTTAGGGTTAGTGAGTTGTGGGCATGATGTACAGGTTAGGATTAGTGATCTGTGGGCATGATGTATGGTTTATGATTAGTGAGTTGTGAGCGTGATGTACGGGTTAGGATCAGTGAGGTGTGGGCATGATGTCCGGGTTAGGATTAGTGGGCATGATGTACACGTTAGAATTAGTGAGTTGTGGGCATGTGCTATGGGTTAGGGTTAGTGAGCTGTGGGCATGATGTACGGGTAGGGTTAGTGAGTTGTGGGCATGATGTACGAGTTAGGATTAGCGATCTGTGGATATGATGTACGGGTTAGGGTTAGGGAGTTGAAGGCATGATGTACGGATTAGGATTAGTGAGTTGTGGGCATGACATACGGGTTAGGGTTAATGATTTGTGGACATGATGTACGGATTAGGATTAGTGAGTTGTGGGCATGATGTACGGGTTAGGGTCAGTGAGGTATGGGCATGATGTACGGGTTAGGTTTAGTGAGTTGTGGGCATGACGTACAGGTTAGGATTAGTGATCTGTGGATATGATGTACGGGGTAGGGTTAGGGAGTTGCAGGCATGATGTACGATTTGGGTTAGTGAGTTGTGGGCACGACATACGGGTTAGGGTTAATGAGTTGTGGACATGATGTACGGGTTAGGATTAGTGAGTTCTGGGCATGATGTACGGGGTAGGGTTAGTGAGGTGTGGGCATGATGTAGGGGTTAGGATTAGTCGGCATGTTGTACGGGTTAGGATTAGTGAGTTGTGGGCATGATGTACGGGTTATGTTTAGTGAGTTGTGGGCATGATGTACAGGTTAGGGTTAATGAGTTGTGGACATGATGTACGGGTTAGGATTAGTGAGTTCTTTCTTTCTTTTTAAATCTTTTTATTGAGTAAGTATACAAAAAAGGTAAGCCATATAAACATTAATACAATGTTAAAGTATAATAAAATTCCAAAAGATAACAATACCAAAAAGAAAATACTACAATGTAATTTAATCATAAGAAACTAAGATAACATAATAGTTTACTAAATTTTATATATATCAATGGAAAAAAAGAAAAAAAAAAACCCCCAAAAAAAAACCCACCGTGCAACTAACTAAAAGCAAGGCAAAGCAATGGGCTAACTTGAAACCAGACAGAGTTAAACTTAAAATCACGTCCTCAATCCCGACCTCCATTAAAACAGTGAAAAAAAAACAAGAAGGGTAAATATTACATTAAATGAAAATATCGAATAAAAGGTCCCCAAATCTGTTCAAATTTAAATGAAGAATCATAAAGTTTACTTCTAATTTTCTCCAAATTCAAACATAAGATCGTCTGAGAAAACCAAAAAAAGGTAGTTGGAGCATTAAGCTCTTTCCAATGTTGTAAAATACATCTTTTCGCCATTAAAGTAAGAAATGCGATCATTCTACGGGCTGAAGGGGAAAGATTACTAGAAATTTTAGGTAGTCCAAAGATAGCAGTAATAGGGTGAGGAGAGATATCTATATTTAATACCTTAGAAATAATATTGAAAATATCTCTCCAAAAAGTTTCCAAAGTAGGGCAAGACCAAAACATATGAGTTAAAGAGGCTATCTGCCCCGAACATCTATCACAGAAAGGATTAATATGCGAGTAAAAACGCGCTAACTTATCTTTGGACATATGTGCTCTATGAACCACTTTAAATTGAATTAGGGAATGTTTAGCACAAATAGAGGAAGTATTAACTAATTGTAAAATCTGCCCCCAATCATCCACAGAAATGGTAAGCCCCAATTCCTGTTCCCAATCTACCCTAATCTTATCAAATGGAGCTTTCCTAAGTTTCATAATAATATTATAAATCATAGCCGATGCACCTTTCTGACATGGATTAAGGTTAATTATCGAATCTAAAATATATATAGGAGGGAGCATTGGAAAGGAAGAAAGTATAGTACTTAGGAAATTTCTAACTTGTAAATATCTAAAAAAATGTATTCTTGATAAGTTATATTTATTAGATAATTGTTCAAAAGACATAAGGGAACCATCTAAAAATAAATCCAAAAACCGTAAAATACCCTTGGTCTTCCAAGTTTGAAAAGCGCGATCCGTAAAAGAGGGAGGAAAAAATATGTTACCTAAAATAGGAATCGCTAACCCGAATCGATTAAGATCAAAAAATTTTCTGAATTGAAACCAAATGCGCAAAGCATATTTAACTATCGGGTTAGAGACCTGCTTAAGGCGTTTCGAATCAAAAGGAAGAGAGGAACCTAAAATAGAACCAAGTGTATAACCCTGAACAGATTGTAATTCCAATGCTACCCATTTAGGAATAGATAGTATGTCCCGGTCAAGTAACCAAAATTTCATATGTCGAATATTAATAGCCCAATAATAAAATCTAAAATTAGGTAATGCTAAACCTCCATCTCTCTTAGCTTTCTGTAAATGTATTTTACCCAGTCTCGGATTCTTATTCTGTCAAATAAATGAAGAAATTTTAGAGTCAACTTTATCAAAAAAAGATTTAGGAACGAAAATTGGTAATGCCTGAAACACATATAAAAATTTTGGCAAAAAAAACATCTTAACTGCATTAATACGACCAATCAAAGTTAAATATAAGGGAAACCATTTAGATGAAAGTTGAGTAATATGGTCTATTAATGGTAAAAAGTTAGTCTTAAATAAATCTTTATGTTTACAAGTAATTTTAATCCCAAGATATGAAAAGTAATTATTAATCAATTTAAATGGAAATTTATAATATAAGGGAAGATGTTTATTAATCGGAAAAAGTTCACTCTTACTAAGATTTAATTTATAACCTGAGAAAAGACCAAATTGTGCTAATAACTCTAAAACAGCAGGAATGGATCTCTCAGGATTAGAAATATATAAAAGTAAATCATCAGCATAGAGTGATAATTTATGGGACTTTAATCCCCGAGTTATCCCAGTAATATTTGAAGATTCTCGAATAGCAATTGCAAGAGGTTCTAATGCAATATCAAATAATAGGGGACTAAGAGGACAGCCTTGTCGAGTACCACGAAAGAGAGGAAAAAAAGGTGAATTTAAAGAGTTAGTACGAACCGAGGCTACAGGGGAGTAATATAACAGTTTAATCCAGGATATAAATTTCAGGCTAAAATTAAACATTTCAAGCACCTTAAATAAATAAGGCCATTCTACTCTATCAAAAGCTTTCTCGGCATCTAAAGAAATAACACACTCAGGAACATTTTGTGAGGGAGTATAAACGATATTTAACAATGTACGAATATTATAAAAAGAGTAACGACCTTTAATAAAACCCGTTTGGTCTTCCGAAATAATAGAAGGAAGTACTTTTTCTAGTCTATTTGCTAATAACTTAGAAAAAACTTTAGAATCAACATTTAATAAAGATATTGGTCTATAAGATGCACATTGAGCAGGGTCTTTATCCTTCTTTAGTATTAAAGAAATTGATGCTCTATTAAAAGATTCCGGAAGTTTACCAAGTTTCAAAGAAGCCTCAAAAACCTTATAGAGCCAAGGAATCAATAAAGAAGCAAAACATTTATAAAATTCAACGGTAAATCCATCAGGGCCAGGAGCTTTCCCCAGATTCATAGAAAAAATAACATTCTTAATCTCATCCATTGTAATAGAAGTATCTAATAAAGAAGACATATCTCGTGAAATCTGAGGGAAGTCTAACTTATCTAAAAAATCATTCATATATTTAGAATCTCGAGGAGACTCTGATTGATATAAAGAAGAATAAAAATCACAAAAGGTTTGATTAATCCCCACATGATCCAATATCAATCGATCATTTTGGTTATAAATCTGATTGATTTGAGATTTAACATAATTAGATTTCAATTGATTAGCCAGCAGCTTGCCAATTTTATCACTGTGAACATAAAAATCACTTCTTGTTTTCTTTAATTGGTTTACAATCGAGGACGAGAGTAGTAAACTGTGTTCCATTTGAAGTTCAGTTCTTTGTTTGTATAGCTCCTCAGAAGGAGCCATAACATATTTCTTATCAATTTCTTTAATCTTGTCCACAATTGCCATCTCCTCCTGCTTCTGTTTCTTCCTCAAAGCAACGGAATACGAAATAATCTGACCCCGAATATAGGCTTTAAAAGTGTCCCAAAGAGTGTTAACCGAAATATCTTCTGTATAGTTAATTGTAAAAAAAAGCTCAATCTGTTCATTCATAAAATTAACAAAGTCCGAGTCCTGAAGCAACAGCGAATTAAAACGCCATTGTCTATTGTTTGGTATATTGGCCATAATTTTAATAGAAAGCTTAAGTGGAGCATGATCCGAAATGGTTATAGAATCATAATCACATTTAATCACTGAAGGAATGAGATGAGAATCAATGAAAAAATAATCAATTCTTGAATAGGAATGATGAACATGTGAAAAGAAGGAAAAATCTTTTTCCTGAGGATGCAGAAAACGCCAAATGTCCGTCGACCCAGAATCAGAAAGGAAAAAATTAATCAAATTTGCAGATTTATTAGGTAAAGTCCGTAAAGGAGCCGAACGGTCCAAAGCTGGAGATAAACAGGTATTAAGATCTCCGCCCCAAATCAATGAAAACTCGTTCAAATTCGGAAA
Organism: Mobula hypostoma; assembly: GCF_963921235.1. Lineage (NCBI taxonomy): Eukaryota > Metazoa > Chordata > Chondrichthyes > Myliobatiformes > Myliobatidae > Mobula > Mobula hypostoma. The sequence continues at coordinate 63,833,677 of NC_086105.1, read as the reverse complement.
CTGATCAAACAATGATTTATAAAATTCCGGACAATCCATATTAGGAGCATAAACATTAACCAAAACTACTTTTTTATTAAATAGTAAACCACTAACCAATAAAAATCTACCATTCGGATCAGAGATAATATCCTGTTGTATAAAAGTAACTGAGGAATCTATAAAAATAGAGACGCCTCGAATCTTAGCATTAGAGTTCGAATGAAATTGTTGTCCCTTCCAGAATTTGAAAAAACGTAGTCTGTCCCCCCTCCGTACATGGGTCTCTTGTAAAAATAAAATTTGTGCTTTAAGTCTCCGGAACACTTTAAAAACTTTTTTCCTTTTAATAGGATGATTAAGACCATTAGTATTCCAGGAGACAAAATTAATAATAGACTCCATAAATCCTAAAGTCAACCCACAACAAGGAGGATTGACAATAGGCGCGACCCACAAACCCGGAGAGGAAACAGAACATACAAAAGATACCGGGGAAAAGGACGCAACCAGTACTTCAATAATGTATATAGCCCAAAGAGAAACAAACTAAAACGTGAAGCCCCTCCCACCACCCACCACCCCAAGACCCCAAGGCAAAATCTAAAGCAGACCCGCCAGAAAGAAGCAAGCGCTAAAACTACCCCCATGACTTCCGGTATACGCTCCCTAAAAAAAAGGTATAAATATGAAAAAGATCAGCTAATTGTAAAACAGTAAAAAAATAAGTAAAAAAAAGTTAACTCAATTAAATACATACAGAACAGAACAAAAGCCGGAAAATATATATTAAAAAAAACCACAATAAACCTCAAACTCATGAATAGACACAGCAACAAAAAAAATAGGATTATTAACATAAAGTGATTATAAAAAGCAAAACAGAATAAAATTTTAAAAAAACTACAAAATTTAAGGCCGCACAGGAAATACGTAAGATGACAAAAGGGAAGTAACCACCCAGAATCCCCTGGGAAAAGAAAGAAATGACGCAGTTAAAAAGAAAGTTTAGCAGCCATATTAAGAAATCAAAAGTAAACTTTTCTGCCCAAATAGGGCACAGAAAAGTTAAAACCAACCAATTCACAGCCTCCGATCAACGGAGATAATTAAAAAAAGGCAATTAAGATGTTGAAGATGAAAGTTGATCCAGATAACTCTGGGCATCCGATGGAGAATCAAAAAAACGAAGGGCTCCATCTAACATGCGAATCCTTAGACGTGCAGGGTACAGCAGCGCTGGTCTTAAATCCATCTTATAGAATTCCGACATCACGGATCTGTAACGGACCCGTTGGTCCCAGATTGGTTTACTGAAATCTTCCACGAATCGGAACTTAAGATCCGAAAAATCAATGAAACCTTTAGATCGAGCGAATCGAAACGGTCTCTCCTTGTCTTGAAAATAATGAAAACGTAAAATAACATGCCTAGGTCTATCTGACCTAGACGAGTATGATGGGATTCTGTGAACACGATCCAGTAGCGGAGGTTGGTCAGGAAATACAGTAGGGAATGCATCTTTTAAAAGTTGAGAGAAATAATTCATGGGGTTGTTGGCTTCAACGGCTTCTCTCATGGGCATGATGTACAGGTTCGGATCAGTGAGCTGTGGGCATGATGTACAGGGTAGGGTTAATGAGTTGTGGGCATGATGTACGGGTTAGGGTGAGTGAGGTGTGGGCACGATGTAGGGATTAGGATTAGTGAACTGTGGGCATGATGTACGGGTTAGGATTAGTGAACTGTGGGCATGATGTACGGGTTAGGAGTAGTGAGCTGTGGGCATGATGTACGGGTTAGCATTCGCGGGCATGATGTACAGGTTAGGGTTAGTGAGTTGTGGGCATGATGTACGGGTTAGGATTAATGAGTTGTGGGCATGATGTACATGTTAGAGTTAGTGAGTTGTGGGCATGATGTACGGGTTAGGGTTAGTGAGTTATGGGCATGTGCTATGGGTTAGGGTTAGTGAGCTGTGGGCATGATGTACGGGTAGGGTTAGTGAGTTGTGGGCATGATGTACGAGTTAGGATTAGTGATCTGTGGATATGATGTACGGGTTAGGGTTAGGGAGTTGAAGGCATGATGTACGGATTAGGGTTAGTGAGTTGTGGGCATGACATACGGGTTAGGGTTAATGATTTGTGGACATGATGTACGGATTAGGATTAGTGAGTTGTGGGCATGATGTACGGGGTAGGGTTAGTGAGGTGTGGGCATGATGTACAGGTTCGGATCAGTGAATTGTGCGCATGATGTACGGGTTAGAATTAGTGAGCTGTGGGCATGATGCACGGGTTCGGAAAAGTCGGCATGATGTACGGGTTAGGATTAGTGAGTTGTGGGTATGATGTACGGATTAGGGTTAGTGAGTTGTGGGCATGACGTACGGGTTAGGGTTAGTGATGTGTGGGCACGTTCTATGGGTTAGGATTAGTGAGCTGTGGGCATGATGTACGGGTTAGGATTAGTGAGTTGTGGGCATGATGTACCGGTTAGGATTATTGGGCATGATGTACGGGTTAGGGTTAGTGAGGTGTGGGCATGATGTACAGGTAAGGGTTAGTGCGTTATGGGCATGATGTACGGGTTTGGATTAGTGAGTTGTGGGCATGACGTACGGGTTAGGATTAGTGAGTTCTGGGCATGTTCTATGGGTTAGGGTTAGTGAGTTGTGGGCATGATGTCCGGGTACGGTTAGTGAGTTGTGGGCATGATGTACGGTTCAGGGTCAGTGACCCGTGGGTATGATGTACGGGTTAGGGTTAGTGAGGTGAGGGCATGACGTACGGGTTAGGATTAGTGATCTGTGGATATGATGTACGGGTTAGGGTTAGGGAATTGCAGGCATGATGTACGATTTGGGTTAGTGAGTTGTGGGCATGACATACGGGTTAGGGTTAATGAGTTGTGGACATGATGTACGGGTTAGGATTAGTGAGTTCCGGGCATGATGTACGGGTTAGGGTTAGTGAGCTGTGGACATGATGTACGGGTTAGGATTAGTGAGTTGTGGGCATGATGTACGGGGTAGGGTTAGTGAGGTGTGGGCATGATGTACAGGTTCGGATCAGTGAGTTGTGCGCATGATGTACGGGTTAGAATTAGTGAGCTGTGGGCATGATGTACGGGTTAGGAAAAGTCGGCATGATGTACGGGTTAGGATTAGTGAGTTGTGGGCAAGATGTACGGGTTACGTTTCGTGAGTTGTGGGCATGATGTACAGGTTAGGGTTAGTGAGTTGTGGGCATGATGTACGGGTTAGGGTTAGTGAGGTGTGGGCACGATGTAGGGATTAGGATTAGTGAACGGTGGGCATGATGTACGGGTTAGGATTAGTGAACTGTGGGCATGATGTACGGGTTAGGATTAGTGAGCTGTGGGCATGATGTACGGGTTAGGATGAGTGAGTTGTGGGTATGATGTACAGGTTAGAGTTAGTGAGTTGTGGGCATGATGTACGGGTTAGCGCTACTGAGGTGTGGGCATGATGTACGGGTTAGGAGTAGTGAGTTGTGGGCATGATGTACGGGTTAGGATTAGTGAGTTGTGGGCATGATGTACAGGTTAGAGTTAGTGAGGTGTGGGCATGATGTACGGGTTAGGGTTAGTGAGGTGTGGGCATGATCTATGGGCTAGGGTTAGTGAGTTGTGGGCATGATGTACAGGTTAGGATTAGTGATCTGTGGGCATGATGTACGGGTTAGGATTAGTGAGCTGTGAGCATGATTTACGGGTTAGGATTAGTGGGCATGATGTACGGGTTAGGATTAGTGAGTTGTGGGCATGATGTACGGGTTAGGGTTAGTGAGGTGTGGGCATGATGTACAGGTTAGGGTTCGTGAGTTATGGGCATGATGTACGGGTTTGGATTAGTCGGCATGATGTACGGGTTAGGATTAGTGAATTGTGGGGATGATGTACGGGTTAGGTTTAGTGAGTTGTGGGCATGATGTACAGGTTAGGGTTAGTGAGTTGTGGGCATGATGTACGGATTAGGATTAGTGAGCTGTGGGCATGATGTACGGGTTAGGGTTGGTGAGGTGTGGGCATGATCTATGGGTTAGGGTTAGTGAGTTGTGGGCATGATGTACAGGTTAGGATTAGTGATCTGTGGGCATGATGTACGGGTTAGGATTAGTGAGTGTGAGCATGATGTACGGGTTACGATTAGTGAGGTGTGGGCATGATGTACGGGTTAGGATTAGTGGGCATGATGTACGCATTAGAATTAGTGAGTTGTGGGCATGATGTACGGGTAGGGTTAGTGAGTTGTGGGCATGATGTACGAGTTAGGATTAGTGAGTTGTGGGCATGATGTACGGGTTAGGGTTGGTGAGTTGTGGGCATGATGTACGGGTTAGGATTAGTGAGTTGTGGGTATGATGTACAGATTAGGGTTAGTGAGTTGTGGGCATGATGTACGGCTTAGGGTTAGTGAGGTGTGGGCACGTTCTATGCGTTACGATTAGTAAGCTGTGGGCATGATGTACGGGTTAGCGTTAGTGAGGTGTGGGCATGATGTACGGGTTAGGGTTAGTGAGTTATGGGCATGATGTACTGGATTGGATTAGTGAGTTGTGGGCATGATGTACGGGTTAGGATTAGTGAGTTGTGGGCATGTTCTATGGGTTAGGGTTAGTGAGTTGTGGGCATGTTCTATGGGTTAGGGTTAGTGGGCATGATGTACGGGTTAGGGCTAGGGAGGTGTGGGCATGATGTACAGGTTAGGGTTCGTGAGTTATGGGCATGATGTACGGGTTAGGATTAGTGAATTGTGGGGATGATGTACGGGTTAGGTTTAGTGAGTTGTGGACATGATGTACAGGTTAGGGTTAGTGAGTTGTGGGCATGATGTACGGGTTAGGATTAGTGAGCTGTGGGCATGATGTACGGGTTAGGATTAGTGAGCTGTGGGCTTGATGTACGGGTTAGGATTAGTGAGTTCTGGGCATGTTCTATGGGTTAGGGTTAGTGAGTTGTGGGCATGATGTCCGGGTACGGTTAGTGAGTTGTGGGCATGATGTACGGTTCAGGGTCAGTGACCCGTGGGTATGATGTACGGGTTAGGGTTAGTGAGGTGAGGGCATGACGTACGGGTTAGGATTAGTGATCTGTGGATATGATGTACGGGTTAGGGTTAGGGAGTTGCAGGCATGATGTACGATTTGGGTTAGTGAGTTGTGGGCATGACATACGGGTTAGGGTTAATGAGTTGTGGACATGATGTACGGGTTAGGATTAGTGAGTTCCGGGCATGATGTACGGGTTAGGGTTAGTGAGCTGTGGACATGATGTACGGGTTAGGATTAGTGAGTTGTGGGCATGATGTACGGGGTAGGGTTAGTGAGGTGTGGGCATGATGTACAGGTTCGGATCAGTGAATTGTGCGCATGATGTACGGGTTAGAATTAGTGAGCTGTGGGCATGATGCACGGGTTCGGAAAAGTCGGCATGATGTACGGGTTAGGATTAGTGAGTTGTGGGTATGATGTACGGATTAGGGTTAGTGAGTTGTGGGCATGACGTACGGGTTAGGGTTAGTGATGTGTGGGCACGTTCTATGGGTTAGGATTAGTGAGCTGTGGGCATGATATACGGGTTAGGATTAGTGAGTTGTGGGCATGATGTACCCGTTAGGATTATTGGGCATGATGTACGGGTTAGGGTTAGTGAGGTGTGGGCATGATGTACAGGTAAGGGTTAGTGCGTTATGGGCATGATGTATGGGTTAGAATTAGTGAGTAGTGGGCATGATGTACGGGTTAGGGTTAGTGAGTTATGGGCATGATGTACGGGTTTGGATTAGTGAGTTGTGGGCATGACGTACGGGTTAGGATTAGTGAGTTCTGGGCATGTTCTATGGGTTAGGGTTAGTGAGTTGTGGGCATGATGTCCGGGTACGGTTAGTGAGTTGTGGGCATGATGTACGGTTCAGGGTCAGTGACCCGTGGGTATGATGTACGGGTTAGGGTTAGTGAGGTGAGGGCATGACGTACGGGTCAGGATTAGTGATCTGTGCATATGATGTACGGGTTAGGGTTAGGGAGTTGCAGGCATGATGTACGATTTGGGTTAGTGAGTTGTGGGCATGACATACGGGTTAGGGTTAATGAGTTGTGGACATGATGTACGGGTTAGGATTAGTGAGTTCCGGGCATGATGTACGGGTTAGGGTTAGTGAGCTGTGGACATGATATACGGGTTAGGATTAGTGAGTTGTGGGCATGATGTACGGGGTAGGGTTAGTGAGGTGTGGGCATGATGTACAGGTTCGGATCAGTGAGTTGTGCGCATGATGTACGGGTTAGAATTAGTGAGCTGTGGGCATGATGTACGGGTTAGGAAAAGTCGGCATGATGTACGGGTTAGGATTAGTGAGTTGTGGGCATGATGTACGGGTTACGTTTCGTGAGTTGTGGGCATGATGTACAGGTTAGGGTTAGTGAGTTGTGGGCATGATGTACGGGTTAGGGTTAGTGAGGTGTGGGCACGATGTAGGGATTAGGATTAGTGAACTGTGGGCATGATGTACGGGTTAGGATTAGTGAACTGTGGGCATGATGTACGGGTTAGGATTAGTGAGCTGTGGGCATGATGTACGGGTTAGGATGAGTGAGTTGTGGGTATGATGTACAGGTTAGAGTTAGTGAGTTGTGGGCATGATGTACGGGTTAGGGCTACTGAGGTGTGGGCATGATGTACGGGTTAGGAGTAGTGAGTTGTGGGCATGATGTACGGGTTAGGATTAGTGAGTTGTGGGCATGATGTACAGCTTAGAGTTAGTGAGGTGTGGGCATGATGTACGGGTTAGGGTTAGTGAGGTGTGGGCATGATCTATGGGCTAGGGTTAGTGAGTTGTGGGCATGATGTACAGGTTAGGATTAGTGATCTGTGGGCATGATGTACAGGTTAGGATTAGTGAGCTGTGAGCATGATTTACGGGTTAGGATTAGTGAGGTGTGGGCATGATACACGGGTTAGGATTAGTGGGCATGATGAACGCGTTAGAATTAGTGAGTTGTGGGCATGTTCTATGGGTTAGGGTTAGTGGGCATGATGTACGGCTTAGGGTTAGTGAGGTGTGGGCATGATGTACAGGTTAGGGTTCGTGAGTTATGGGCATGATGTACGGGTTTGGATTAGTCGGCATGATGTACTGGTTAGGATTAGTGAATTGTGGGGATGATGTACGGGTTAGGTTTAGTGAGTTGTGGGCATGATGTACAGGTTAGGGTTAGTGAGTTGTGGGCATGATGTACGGATTAGGATTAGTGAGCTGTGGGCATGATGTACGGGTTAGGGTTGGTGAGGTGTGGGCATGATCTATGGGTTAGGGTTAGTGAGTTGTGGGCATGATGTACAGGTTAGGATTAGTGATCTGTGGGCATGATGTACGGGTTAGGATTAGTGAGTGTGAGCATGATGTACGGGTTACGATTAGTGAGGTGTGGGCATGATGTACAGGTTAGGATTAGTGGGCATGATGTACGCGTTAGAATTAGTGAGTTGTGGGCATGATGTACGGGTAGGGTTAGTGAGTTGTGGGCATGATGTACGAGTTAGGATTAGTGAGTTGTGGGCATGATGTACGGGTTAGGGTTGGTGAGTTGTGGGCATGATGTACGGGTTAGGATTAGTGAGTTGTGGGTATGATGTACAGATTAGGGTTAGTGAGTTGTGGGCATGATGTACGGCTTAGGGTTAGTGAGGTGTGGGCACGTTCTATGGGTTACGATTAGTAAGCTGTGGGCATGATGTACGGGTTAGCGTTAGTGAGGTGTGGGCATGATGTACGGGTTAGGGTTAGTGAGTTATGGGCATGATGTACTGGATTGGATTAGTGAGTTGTGGGCATGATGTACGGGTTAGGATTAGTGAGTTGTGGGCATGTTCTATGGGTTAGGGTTAGTGAGTTGTGGGCATGTTCTATCGGTTAGGGTTAGTGGGCATGATGTACGGGTTAGGGTTAGTGAGGTGTGGGCATGATGTACAGGTTAGGGTTCGTGAGTTATGGGCATGATGTACGGGTTAGGATTAGTGGGCATGATGTACGGGTTAGGATTAGTGATCTGTGGGCATGATGTACGGGTTAGGATTAGTGAGTGTGAGCATGATGTACGGGTTACGATTAGTGAGGTGTGGGCATGATGTACGGGTTAGGATTAGTGGGCATGATGTACGCGTTAGAATTAGTGAGTTGTGGGCATGATGTACGGGTAGGGTTAGTGAGTTGTGGGCATGATGTACGAGTTAGGATTAGTGAGTTGTGGGCATGATGTACGGGTTAGGGTTGGTGAGTTGTGGGCATGATGTACGGGTTAGGATTAGTGAGTTGTGGGTATGATGTACAGATTAGGGTTAGTGAGTTGTGGGCATGATGTACGGCTTAGGGTTAGTGAGGTGTGGGCACGTTCTATGCGTTACGATTAGTAAGCTGTGGGCATGATGTACGGGTTAGCGTTAGTGAGGTGTGGGCATGATGTACGGGTTAGCGTTCGTGAGTTATGGGCATGATGTACTGGATTGGATTAGTGAGTTGTGGGCATGATGTACGGGTTAGGATTAGTGAGTTGTGGGCATGTTCTATGGGTTAGGGTTAGTGAGCTGTGGGCATGTTCTATGGGTTAGGGTTAGTGGGCATGATGTACGGGTTAGGGCTAGGGAGGTGTGGGCATGATGTACAGGTTAGGGTTCGTGAGTTATGGGCATGATGTACGGGTTAGGATTAGTGGGCATGATGTACGGGTTAGGATTAGTGAATTGTGGGGATGATGTACGGGTTAGATTTAGTGAGTTGTGGACATGATGTACAGGTTAGGGTTAGTGAGTTGTGGGCATGATGTACGGGTTAGGATTAGTGAGCTGTGGGCATGATGTACGGGTTAGGATTAGTGAGCTGTGGGCTTGATGTACGGGTTAGGATTAGTGAGTTCTGGGCATGTTCTATGGGTTAGGGTTAGTGAGTTGTGGGCATGATGTCCGGGTACGGTTAGTGAGTTGTGGGCATGATGTACGGTTCAGGGTCAGTGACCCGTGGGTATGATGTACGGGTTAGGGTTAGTGAGGTGAGGGCATGACGTACGGGTTAGGATTAGTGATCTGTGGATATGATGTACGGGTTAGGGTTAGGGAGTTGCAGGCATGATGTACGATTTGGGTTAGTGAGTTGTGGGCATGACATACGGGTTAGGGTTAATGAGTTGTGGACATGATGTACGGGTTAGGATTAGTGAGTTCCGGGCATGATGTACGGGTTAGGGTTAGTGAGCTGTGGACATGATGTACGGGTTAGGATTAGTGAGTTGTGGGCATGATGTACGGGGTAGGGTTAGTGAGGTGTGGGCATGATGTACAGGTTCGGATCAGTGAATTGTGCGCATGATGTACGGGTTAGAATTAGTGAGCTGTGGGCATGATGCACGGGTTCGGAAAAGTCGGCATGATGTACGGGTTAGGATTAGTGAGTTGTGGGTATGATGTACGGATTAGGGTTAGTGAGTTGTGGGCATGACGTACGGGTTAGGGTTAGTGATGTGTGGGCACGTTCTATGGGTTAGGATTAGTGAGCTGTGGGCATGATATACGGGTTAGGATTAGTGAGTTGTGGGCATGATGTACCCGTTAGGATTATTGGGCATGATGTACGGGTTAGGGTTAGTGAGGTGTGGGCATGATGTACAGGTAAGGGTTAGTGCGTTATGGGCATGATGTATGGGTTAGAATTAGTGAGTAGTGGGCATGATGTACGGGTTAGGGTTAGTGAGTTATGGGCATGATGTACGGGTTTGGATTAGTGAGTTGTGGGCATGACGTACGGGTTAGGATTAGTGAGTTCTGGGCATGTTCTATGGGTTAGGGTTAGTGAGTTGTGGGCATGATGTCCGGGTACGGTTAGTGAGTTGTGGGCATGATGTACGGGTTAGGGTTAGTGAGTTATGGGCATGATGTACGGGTTTGGATTAGTGAGTTGTGGGCATGACGTACGGGTTAGGATTAGTGAGTTCTGGGCATGTTCTATGGGTTAGGGTTAGTGAGTTGTGGGCATGATGTCCGGGTACGGTTAGTGAGTTGTGGGCATGATGTACGGTTCAGGGTCAGTGACCCGTGGGTATGATGTACGGGTTAGGGTTAGTGAGGTGAGGGCATGACGTACGGGTCAGGATTAGTGATCTGTGCATATGATGTACGGGTTAGGGTTAGGGAGTTGCAGGCATGATGTACGATTTGGGTTAGTGAGTTGTGGGCATGACATACGGGTTAGGGTTAATGAGTTGTGGACATGATGTACGGGTTAGGATTAGTGAGTTCCGGGCATGATGTACGGGTTAGGGTTAGTGAGCTGTGGACATGATGTACGGGTTAGGATTAGTGAGTTGTGGGCATGATGTACGGGGTAGGGTTAGTGAGGTGTGGGCATGATGTACAGGTTCGGATCAGTGAGTTGTGCGCATGATGTACGGGTTAGAATTAGTGAGCTGTGGGCATGATGTACGGGTTAGGAAAAGTCGGCATGATGTACGGGTTAGGATTAGTGAGTTGTGGGCATGATGTACGGGTTACGTTTCGTGAGTTGTGGGCATGATGTACAGGTTAGGGTTAGTGAGTTGTGGGCATGATGTACGGGTTAGGGTTAGTGAGCTGTGGGCACGATGTAGGGATTAGGATTAGTGAACTGTGAGCATGATGTACGGTTTAGGATTAGTGAACTGTGGGCATGATGTACGGGTTAGGATTAGTGAGCTGTGGGCATGATGTACGGGTTAGGATGAGTGAGTTGTGGGTATGATGTACAGGTTAGAGTTAGTGAGTTGTGGGCATGATGTACGGGTTAGGGCTACTGAGGTGTGGGCATGATGTACGGGTTAGGAGTAGTGAGTTGTGGGCATGATGTACGGGTTAGGATTAGTGAGTTGTGGGCATGATGTACAGCTTAGAGTTAGTGAGGTGTGGGCATGATGTACGGGTTAGGGTTAGTGAGGTGTGGGCATGATCTATGGGCTAGGGTTAGTGAGTTGTGGGCATGATGTACAGGTTAGGATTAGTGATCTGTGGGCATGATGTACAGGTTAGGATTAGTGAGCTGTGAGCATGATTTACGGGTTAGGATTAGTGAGGTGTGGGCATGATACACGGGTTAGGATTAGTGGGCATGATGAACGCGTTAGAATTAGTGAGTTGTGGGCATGTTCTATGGGTTAGGGTTAGTGGGCATGATGTACGGCTTAGGGTTAGTGAGGTGTGGGCATGATGTACAGGTTAGGGTTCGTGAGTTATGGGCATGATGTACGGGTTAGGATTAGTGGGCATGATGTACTGGTTAGGATTAGTGAATTGTGGGGATGATGTACGGGTTAGGTTTAGTGAGTTGTGGGCATGATGTACAGGTTAGGGTTAGTGAGTTGTGGGCATGATGTACGGATTAGGATTAGTGAGCTGTGGGCATGATGTACGGGTTAGGGTTGGTGAGGTGTGGGCATGATCTATGGGTTAGGGTTAGTGAGTTGTGGGCATGATGTACAGGTTAGGATTAGTGATCTGTGGGCATGATGTACGGGTTAGGATTAGTGAGTTGTGAGCATGATGTACGGGTTACGATTAGTGAGGTGTGGGCATGATGTACAGGTTAGGATTAGTGGGCATGATGTACGCGTTAGAATTAGTGAGTTGTGGGCATGATGTACGGGTAGGGTTAGTGAGTTGTGGGCATGATGTACGAGTTAGGATTAGTGAGTTGTGGGCATGATGTACGGGTTAGGGTTGGTGAGTTGTGGGCATGATGTACGGGTTAGGATTAGTGAGTTGTGGGCATGATGTACAGATTAGGGTTAGTGAGTTGTGGGCATGATGTACGGCTTAGGGTTAGTGAGGTGTGGGCACGTTCTATGGGTTACGATTAGTAAGCTGTGGGCATGATGTACGGGTTAGCGTTAGTGAGGTGTGGGCATGATGTACGGGTTAGGGTTAGTGAGTTATGGGCATGATGTACTGGATTGGATTAGTGAGTTGTGGGCATGATGTACGGGTTAGGATTAGTGAGTTGTGGGCATGTTCTATGGGTTAGGGTTAGTGAGTTGTGGGCATGTTCTATCGGTTAGGGTTAGTGGGCATGATGTACGGGTTAGGGTTAGTGAGGTGTGGGCATGATGTACAGGTTAGGGTTAGTGAGTTATGGGCATGATGTACGGGTTAGGATTAGTGGGCATGATGTACGGGTTAGGATTAGTGATCTGTGGGCATGATGTACGGGTTAGGATTAGTGAGTGTGAGCATGATGTACGGGTTACGATTAGTGAGGTGTGGGCATGATGTACGGGTTAGGATTAGTGTGGGCATGATGTACGGGTTAGGATTAGTGAGTTGTGGGCATGATGTACGGGTTAGGGTTAGTGAGTTGTGGGCATGATGTACGGGTTAGGATTAGTGAGTTGTGGGCATGATGTACGGGTTAGGGTTAGTGAGTTGTGGGCATGATGTACGGGTTAGGATTAGTGAGTTGTGGGCATGATGTACAGGTTAGGGTTAGTGAGTTGTGGGCATGATGTACGGGATAGGGTTAGTGAGGTGTGGCACGTTCTATGGGTTAGGATTAGTGAGCTGTGGGCATGATGTACGGGTTAGCGTTAGTGAGGTGTGGGCATGATGTACGGGTTAGCGTTAGTGAGTTATGGGCATGATGTACTGGATTGGATTAGTGAGTTGTGGGCATGATGTACGGGTTAGGATTAGTGAGTTGTGGGCATGTTCTATGGGTTAGGGTTAGTGAGTTGTGGGCATGTTCTATGGGTTAGGGTTAGTGGGCATGATGTACGGGTTAGGGTTAGTGAGGTGTGGGCATGATGTACAGGTTAGGGTTAGTGAGTTATGGGCATGATGTTTGGGTTGGGATTAGTGAGTAGTGGGCATGATGTACGGGTTAGGATTAGTGAGTTGTGGGCATGATGTACGGGTTAGGTTTAGTGAGTTGTGGGCATGATGTACAGGTTAGGGTTAGTGAGTTGTGGGCATGATGTACGGGTTAGGATTAGTGAGCTGTGGGCATGATGTACGGGTTAGGATTAGTGAGCTGTGGGCATGATGTACGGGTTAGGATTAGTGAGTTCTGGGCATGTTCTATGGGTTAGGGTTAGTGAGTTGTGGGCATGATGTCCGGGTAGGGTTAGTGAGTTGTGGGCATGATGTACGGTTCAGGGTCAGTGACCCGTGGGTATGATGTACGGGTTAGGGTTAGTGAGTTGTGGGCATGATGTACGGGTTAGGATTAGTGATCTGTGGATATGATGTACGGGTTAGGGTTAGTGAGTTGCAGGCATGATGTACGATTTGGGTTAGTGAGTTGTGGGCATGATGTACGGGTTAGGGTTAGTGAGTTGTGGGCATGATGTACGGGTTAGGATTAGTGAGTTGTGGGCATGATGTACGGGTTAGGGTTAGTGAGCTGTGGGCATGATGTACGGGTTAGGATTAGTGAGTTGTGGGCATGATGTACGGGTTAGGGTTAGTGAGGTGTGGGCATGATGTACAGGTTAGGATTAGTGATTTGTGGGCATGATGTACGGGTTAGAATTAGTGAGCTGTGGGCATGATGCACGGGTTCGGAAAAGTCGGCATGATGTACGGATTAGGATTAGTGAGTTGTGGGTATGATGTACGGATTAGGGTTAGTGAGTTGTGGGCATGATGTACGGGATAGGGTTAGTGAGGTGTGGGCACGTTCTATGGGTTAGGATTAGTGAGCTGTGGGCATGATGTACGGGTTAGGATTAGTGAGTTGCTGGCATGATGTACCGGTTAGGATTATTGGGCATGATGTACGGGTTAGGGTTAGTGAGGTGTGGGCATGATGTACAGGTAAGGGTTAGTGAGTTATGGGCATGATGTATGGGTTAGGATTAGTGAGTAGTGGGCATGATGTACGGGTTAGGGTTAGTGAGTTATGGGCATGATATACGGGTTTGGATTAGTGAGTTGTGGGCATGAAGTACGGGTTAGGATTAGTGAGTTCTGGGCATGTTCTATGGGTTAGGGTTAGTGAGTTGTGGGCATGATGTCCGGGTACGGTTAGTGAGTTGTGGGCATGATGTACGGATTAGGGTTACTGAGTTGTGGGCATGAGGTACAGGTTAGGATTAGTGAGTTGTGGGCATGATGTACGGGTTAGGATTAGTGAGTTGTGGGCATGTTCTATGGGTTAGGGTTAGTGAGTTGTGGGCATGATGTACGGGTACGGTTAGTGAGTTGTGGGCATGATGTACGGTTCAGGGTCAGTGACCCGTGGGTATGATGTACGGGTTCGGGTTAGTGAGTTGTGGGCATGATGTACGGGTTAGGATTAGTGATCTGTGGATATGATGTACGGGTTAGGGTTAGGGAGTTGCAGGCATGATGTACGATTTGGGTTAGTGAGTTGTGGGCATGACATACGGGTTAGGGTTAATGAGTTGTGGACATGATGTACGGGTTAGGATTAGTGAGTTGTGGGCATGATGTACGGGTTAGGGTTAGTGAGCTGTGGGCATGATGTACGGGTTAGGATTAGTGAGTTGTGGGCATGATGTACGGGTTAGGGTTAGTGAGGTGTGGGCATGATGTACAGGTTCGGATCAGTGAGTTGTGCGCATGATGTACGGGTTAGAATTAGTGAGCTGTGGGCATGATGTACGGGTTAGGAAAAGTCGGCATGATGTACGGGTTAGGATTAGTGAGTTGTGGGCATGATGTACGGGTTACGTTTCGTGAGTTGTGGGCATGATGTACAGGTTAGGGTTAGTGAGTTGTGGGCATGATGTACGGGTTAGGGTTAGTGAGGTGTGGGCACGATGTAGGGATTAGGATTAGTGAACTGTGGGCATGATGTACGGGTTAGGATTAGTGAACTGTGGGCATGATGTACGGGTTAGGATTAGTGAGTTGTGGGCATGATGTACGGGTTAGGATGAGTGAGTTGTGGGCATGATGTACAGGTTAGAGTTAGTGAGTTGTGGGCATGATGTACGGGTTAGGGCTACTGAGGTGTGGGCATGATGTACGGGTTAGGAGTAGTGAGTTGTGGGCATGATGTACGGGTTAGGATTAGTGAGTTGTGGGCATGATGTACAGGTTAGAGTTAGTGAGGTGTGGGCATGATGTACGGGTTAGGGTTAGTGAGGTGTGGGCATGATCTATGGGCTAGGGTTAGTGAGTTGTGGGCATGATGTACAGGTTAGGATTAGTGATCTGTGGGCATGATGTACGGGTTAGGATTAGTGAGCTGTGAGCATGATTTACGGGTTAGGATTAGTGAGGTGTGGGCATGATACACGGGTTAGGATTAGTGGGCATGATGAACGCGTTAGAATTAGTGAGTTGTGGGCATGTTCTATGGGTTAGGGTTAGTGGGCATGATGTACGGCTTAGGGTTAGTGAGGTGTGGGCATGATGTACAGGTTAGGGTTTGTGAGTTATGGGCATGATGTACGGGTTAGGATTAGTGGGCATGATGTACGGGTTAGGATTAGTGAATTGTGGGGATGATGTACGGGTTAGGTTTAGTGAGTTGTGGGCATGATGTACAGGTTAGGGTTAGTGAGTTGTGGGCATGATGTACGGGTTAGGATTAGTGAGCTGTGGGCATGATGTACGGGTTAGGGTTAGTGAGGTGTGGGCATGATGTATGGGTTAGGGTTAGTGAGTTGTGGGCATGATGTACAGGTTAGGATTAGTGATCTGTGGGCATGATGTACGGGTTAGGATTAGTGAGCTGTGAGCATGATGTACGGGTTAGGATTAGTGAGGTGTGGGCATGATGTACGGGTTAGGATTAGTGGGCATGATGTACGCGTTAGGATTAGTGAGTTGTGGGCATGATGTACGGGTTAGGGTTAGTGAGTTGTGGGCATGATGTACGGGTTAGGATTAGTGAGTTGTGGGCATGATGTACGGGTTAGGGTTGGTGAGTTGTGGGCATGATGTACAGGTTAGGATTAGTGAGTTGTGGGCATGATGTACAGGTTAGGGTTAGTGAGTTGTGGGCATGATGTACGGGTTAGGGTTAGTGAGGTGTGGGCATGATGTATGGGTTAGGATTAGTGAGCTGTGGGCATGATGTACGGGTTAGCGTTAGTGAGGTGTGGGCATGATGTACGGGTTAGGGTTAGTGAGTTGTGGGCATGATGTACTGGTTAGGATTAGTGAGTTGTGGGCATGATGTACGGGTTAGGATTAGTGAGTTGTGGGCATGATGTATGGGTTAGGGTTAGTGAGTTGTGGGCATGATGTACGGGTTAGGATTAGTGAGTTGTGGGCATGATGTACGGGTTAGGGTTAGTGAGGTGTGGGCATGATGTACAGGTTAGGGTTAGTGAGTTATGGGCATGATGTACGGGTTAGGATTAGTGAGTAGGGCATGATGTACGGGTTAGGATTAGTGATCTGTGGGCATGATGTACGGGTTAGGATTAGTGAGTGTGAGCATGATGTACGGGTTAGGATTAGTGAGGTGTGGGCATGATGTACGGGTTAGTGAGTTGTGGGCATGATGTACGGGTTAGAATTAGTGAGTTGTGGGCATGATGTACGGGTTAGGGTTAGTGAGTTGTGGGCATGATGTACGGGTTAGGATTAGTGAGTTGTGGGCATGATGTACGGGTTAGGGTTAGTGAGTTGTGGGCATGATGTACGGGTTAGGATTAGTGAGTTGTGGGCATGATGTACGGGTTAGGGTTAGTGAGTTGTGGGCATGATGTACGGGTTAGGGTTAGTGAGGTGTGGGCATGATCAATGGGTTAGGATTAGTGAGCTGTGGGCATGATGTACGGGTTAGGGTTAGTGAGGTGTGGGCATGATGTACGGGTTAGGGTTAGTGAGTTGTGGGCATGATGTACGGGTTAGGATTAGTGAGTTGTGGGCATGATGTACGGGTTAGGATTAGTGAGTTGTGGGCATGATCTATGGGTTAGGGTTAGTGAGCTGTGGGCATGTTCTATGGGTTAGGGTTAGTGGGCATGATGTACGGGTTAGGGTTAGTGAGGTGTGGGCATGATGTACAGGTTAGGGTTAGTGAGTTGTGGGCATGATGTACGGGTTAGGATTAGTGAGTTGTGGGCATGATGTACGGGTTAGGATTAGTGAGTTGTGGGCATGATGTACGGGTTAGATTTAGTGAGTTGTGGGCATGATGTACAGGTTAGGGTCAGTGAGATTTGGGCATGATGTACGGATTAGGATTAGTGAGCTGTGGGCATGATGTACGGGTTAGGATTAGAGAGCTGTGGGGATGATGTACAGGTTAGGATTAGTGAGTTGTGGGCATGATGTACGGGTTAGGGTTAGTGAGTTGTGGGCATGATGTACGGGATAGTTTAGTGAGTTGTGGGCATGATGTACGGGTCAGGGTCAGTGACTCATGGGTATGATGTACGGGTTAGGGTTAGTGAGTTGTGGGCATGACGTACGGGTTAGGATTAGTGATCTGTGGATATGATGTACGGGTTAGGGTTATTGAGTTGTGGGCATGATGTACGGGTTGAGTGTTAGTGAGTTGTGGGCATGATGTACGGGTTAGGGTTAATGAGTTGTGGACATGATGTACGGGTTAGGATTAGTGAGTTCCGGGCATGATGTACGGGTTAGGGTTAGTGAGCTGTGGGCATGATGTACGGGTTAGGATTAGTGAGTTGTGGGCATGATGTACGGGTTAGGATTAGTGAGGTGTGGGCATGATGTACGGGTTAGGATTAGTGAGTTGTAGGCATGATGTACAGGTTAGAATTAGTGAGCTGTGGGCATGATGTACGGGTTAGGATTAGTGGGCATGATGTACGGGTTAGGATTAGTGAGGTGTGGGCATGATGTACGGGTAGGGTTAGTGAGTTGTGGGCATGATGTACGGGTTAGGATTAGTGAGGTGTGGGCATGATGTACGGGTTAGGATTAGTGAGCTGTGGGCATGATGTACGGGTTAGGATTAGTGAGTTGTGGGCATGATGTACGGGTTAGGATTATTGGGCATGATGTACGGGTTAGGGTTAGTGAGGTGTGGGCATGATGTACAGGTAAGGGTTAGTGAGTTATGGGCATGATGTATGGGTTAGGATTAGTGAGTTGTGGGCATGATGTACGGGTTAGGGTTAGTGAGTTGTGGGCATGATGTACGGGTTAGGATTAGTGAGTTGTGGGCATGATGTACGGGTTAGGATTAGTGAGTTGTGGGCATGATGTATGGGTTAGGGTTAGTGAGTTGTGGGCATGATGTACGGGTTAGGATTAGTGAGTTGTGGGCATGATGTACGGGTTAGGGTTAGTGAGTTGTGGGCATGATGTACGGGTTAGGATTAGTGAGTTGTGGGCATGATGTACGGGTTAGGATTAGTGAGTTGTGGGCATGATGTATGGGTTAGGGTTAGTGAGTTGTGGGCATGATGTACGGGTTAGGGTTAGCGAGTTGTGGGCATGATGTACGGTTCAGGGTCAGTGACCCGTGGGTATGATGTACGGGTTAGGGTTAGTGAGGTGAGGACATGACGTACGGGTCAGGATTAGTGATCTGTGCATATGATGTACGGGTTAGGGTTGGGGAGTTGCAGGCATGATGTACGATTTGGGTTAGTGAGTTGTGGGCATGACATACGGGTTAGGGTTAATGAGTTGTGGGCATGATGTACGGGTTAGGATTAGTGAGTTGTGGGCATGATGTACGGGTTAGGGTTAGTGAGTTGTGGGCATGATGTACGGGTTAGGATTAGTGAGTTGTGGGCATGATGTACGGGTTAGGATTAGTGAGCTGTGGGCATGATGTACGGGTTAGGATTAGTGAGTTGTGGGCATGATGTACGGGTTAGGGTTAGTGAGGTGTGGGCATGATGTACAGGTTAGGATTAGTGAGTTGTGGGCATGATGTACGGGTTAGGATTAGTGAGTTGTGGGCATGATGTACGGGTTAGGATTAGTGAGTTGTGGGCATGATGTACGGGTTAGGGTTAGTGAGTTGTGGGCATGATGTACGGGTTAGGGTTAGTGAGGTGTGGGCATGATGTACAGGTTAGGATTAGTGAGTTGTGGGCATGATGTACGGGTTAGGATTAGTGAGTTGTGGGCATGATGTACGGGTTAGGATTAGTGAGTTGTGGGCATGATGTACGGGTTAGGATTAGTGAGTTGTGGGCATGATGTACGGGTTAGGGTTAGTGAGTTGTGGGCATGATGTACGGGTTAGGATTAGTGAGGTGTGGGCATGATGTACGGGTTAGGATTAGTGAGTTGTGGGCATGATGTACGGGTTAGGATTAGTGAGCTGTGGGCATGATGTACGGGTTAGGATTAGTGAGGTGTGGGCATGATGTACGGGTTAGGATTAGTGAGTTGTGGGCATGATGTACGGGTTAGGTTTAGTGAGTTGTGGGCATGATGTACTGGGTTAGGGTTAGTGAGGTGTGGGCATGATGTACGGGTTAGGGTTAGTGAGGTGTGGGCATGATGTACGGGTTAGGATTAGTGAGTTGTGGGCATGATGTACGGGTTAGGATTAGTGAGCTGTGGGCATGATGTACGGGTTAGGATTAGTGAGGTGTGGGCATGATGTACGGGTTAGGATTAGTGGGCATGATGTACGGGTTAGGATTAGTGAGTTGTGGGCATGATGTATGGGTTAGGGTTAGTGAGTTGTGGGCATGATGTACGGGTTAGGGTTAGTGAGTTGTGGGCATGATGTACGGGTTAGGATTAGTGAGTTGTGGGCATGATGTACGCGTTAGGGTTAGTGAGTTGTGGGCATGATGTACGGGTTAGGATTAGTGAGTTGTGGGCATGATGTACGGGTTAGGGTTAGTGAGTTGTGGGCATGATGTACGGGTTAGGATTAGTGAGCTGTGGGCATGATGTACGGGTTAGGGTTAGTGAGTTGTGGGCATGATGTACGGGTTAGGATTAGTGAGCTGTGGGCATGATGTACGGGTTAGGATTAGTGGGCATGATGTACGGGTTAGGATTAGTGAGTTGTGGGCATGATGTACGGGTTAGGATTAGTGAGTTGTGGGCATGATGTACAGGTTAGGAGTTAGTGAGGTGTGGGCATGATGTACGGGTTAGGGTTAGTGAGGTGTGGGCATGATGTACGGGTTAGGATTAGTGAGTTGTGGGCATGATGTACGGGTTAGGATTAGTGAGCTGTGGGCATGATGTACGGGTTAGGATTAGTGAGGTGTGGGCATGATGTACGGGTTAGGATTAGTGGGCATGATGTACGCGTTAGGATTAGTGAGTTGTGGGCATGTTCTACGGGTTAGGGTTAGTGAGTTGTGGGCATGATGTACGGGTTAGGGTTAGTGAGTTGTGGGCATGATGTACGGGTTAGGGTTAGTGAGGTGTGGGCATGATGTACGGGTTAGGATTAGTGAGTTGTGGGCATGATGTACGGGTTAGGATTAGTGAGTTGTGGGCATGATGTACGGGTTAGGATTAGTGAGTTGTGGGCATGATGTACGGGTTAGGGTTAGTGAGTTGTGGGCATGATGTACGGGTTAGGGTTAGTGAGTTGTGGGCATGATGTACGGGTTAGGATTAGTGAGTTGTGGGCATGATGTACGGGTTAGGGTTAGTTAGTTATGGGCATGATGTACGGGTTAGGATTAGTGAGCTGTGGGCATGATGTACGGGTTAGGATTAGTGAGTTGTGGGCATGATGTACGGGTTAGGGTTAGTGAGTTGTGGGCATGATGTACGGGTTAGGATTAGTGAGTTGTGGGCATGATGTACGGGTTAGGATTAGTGAGTTGTGGGCATGATGTACGGGTTAGGGTTAGTGAGTTGTGCGCATGAAGTACGGGTTAGGATTAGTGAGTTGTGGGCATGATATACAGGTTAGGGTTAGTGAGGTGTGGGCCCGATGTATAGATTAGGATTAGTGAGTTGTGGGCATGATGTATGGGTTAGGGTCAGTGAGTTGTGGGCATGATGTACGGGTTAGGATAAGTGAGTTGTGGGCATGATGTACGGGTTAGGATTAGTGAGTTGTGGGCATGATGTACGGGTTAGGGTTAGTGAGGTGTGGGCATGATGTACGGGTTAGGATTAGTGGGCATGATGTACGGGTTAGGGTTAGTGAGGTGTGGGCATGATGTACGAGTTAGGATTAGTGAGGTGTGGGCATGATGTACGGGTTCGGATTAGTGAGCTGTGGGCATGATGTACGGGTTAGGATTAGTGAGTTGTGGGCATGATGTACGGGTAGGGTCAGTGAGGTGTGGGCATGATGTACGGGTTAGGATTAATGAGGTGTGGGCATGATGTACAGGTTAGGATTAGTGGGCATGATGTACGGGTTAAGATTAGTGAGTCTCGGGCATGATGCACGGGTTAGGTTTAGTGAGTTGTGGGCATGATGTACGGTTCAGGGTCAGTGACCCGTGGGTATGATGTACGGGTTAGGGTTAGTGAGTTGTGGGCATGATGTACGGGTTAGGGTTAGTGAGTTGTGGGCATGATGTACGGGTTAGGGTTAGTGAGTTGTGGACATGATGTACGGGTTAGGATTAGTGGGCATGATGTACAGGTTAGGGTTAGTGAGGTGTGGGCATGATGTACGGGTTAGGATTAGTGAGCTGTGGGCATGATGTACAGGTTAGGATTAGTGGGCATGATGTACGGGTTAGGATTAGTGAGTTGTGGGCATGATGTACGGGTTAGGTTTAGTGAGTTGTGGGCATGATGTACAGGTTAGGGTTAGTGAGGTGTGGGCATGATGTACGGGTTAGGGTTAGTGAGTTGTGGGCATGATGTACGGGTTAGGATTAGTGTGCTGTGAGCATGATGTACGTGTTAGGATTAGTGTGCTGTGAGCATGATGTACGGGTTAGGATTAGTGGGCATGATTTATGCGTTAGGATTAGTGAGTTGTGGGCATATTCTATGGGTTAGGGTTAGTGAGTTGTGGGCATGATGTACGGGTTAGGGTTAGTGAGTTGTGGGCATGATGTACAGGTTAGGATTAGTGAGTTGTGGGCATGATGTACGGGTTAGGATTAGTGAGTTGTGGGCATAATGTACGGGTTAGAGTTAGTTAGTTGAGGGCATCATGTACGGGTTAGGATTAGTGAGCTGTGGGCATGATGTACGGGTTAGGATGAGTGGGTATGATGTATGGGTTAGGGTTAGTGAGTTGTGGGCATGACGTACGGGTTAGGATAAGTGATCTGTGGATATGATGTACGCGTTAGGGTTAGGGAGTTGTGGGCATGATGTACGGGTTAGGTTTAGTGAGCTGTGGGCATGATGTACGGATTAGGCTGAGTGGGCATGATGTACAGGTTAGGGTTAGTGAGTTGTGCGCATGAAGTACGGGTTAGGATTAGTGAGGTGTGGGAATGATGTACGGGATAGCATTAGTGAGCTCTGAGCATGATGTACGGGTTAGGATTAGTGGGCATGATGTACGGGTTAGGGTTAGTGAGTTGTGGGCATGATGTACGGGTTAGGATTAGTGAGTTGTGGGCATGATGTACGGGTTAGGATTAGTGAGCTGTGAGCATGATGTACGGGTTAGGATTAGTGGGCATGATTTACGCGTTAGGATTAGTGAGTTGTTGGCATGTTCTATTGGTTAGGGTTAGTGAGTTGTGGGCATGATGTACGGGTAGGGTTAGTGAGTTGTGGGCATGATGTACGGTTCAGGGTCAGTGACCTGTGGGTATGATGTATGGGTTAAGGTTAGTGAGTTGTGGGCATGATGTACGGGTTAGGGTTAGTGAGTTGTGGGCATGATGTACGGGTTAGGGTTAGTGAGTTGTGGGCATGATGTACGGGTTAGGATTAGTGAGTTGTGGGCATGATGTACGGGTTAGGGTTAGTGAGTTGTGGGCATGATGTACGGGTTAGGATTAGTGAGTTGTGGGCATGATGTACGGGTTAGGGTTAGTGAGGTGTGGGCATGATGTACGGGTTAGGATAGTGAGTTGTGGGCATGATGTACGGGTTAGGGTTAGTGAGGTGTGGGCATGATGTACGGGTTAGGATTAGTGAGCTGTGGGCATGATGTACGGGTTAGGATTAGTGAGTTGTGGGCATGATGTACGGGTTAGGGTTAGTGAGGTGTGGGCATGATGTACGGGTTAGGATTAGTGAGGTGTGGGCATGATGTACAGGTCAGGAGTTAGTGAGGTGTGAGCATGATGTACGGGTTAGGAGTTAGTGAAGTGTGGGCATGATGAACGGGTTAGGATTAGTGAGTTGTGGGCAT
Source organism: Mobula hypostoma (assembly GCF_963921235.1). Taxonomy (NCBI): domain Eukaryota; kingdom Metazoa; phylum Chordata; class Chondrichthyes; order Myliobatiformes; family Myliobatidae; genus Mobula; species Mobula hypostoma. The sequence continues at coordinate 63,810,486 of NC_086105.1, read as the reverse complement.
GATGTACGGGTTAGGATTAGTGAGTTGTGGGCATGATGTACGGGTTAGGGTTAGTGAGTTGTGGGCATGATGTACGGGTTAGTGTTAGTGAGGTGTAGGCATGATGTACAGGTTAGGATTAGTGAGGTGTGGGCATGATGTACAGGTTAGGGTTTAGTGAGTTGTGGGCATGATGTACGGGTTAGGATTAGTGAGTTGTGGGCATGATGTACGGGTTAGGTTTAGTGAGTTGTGGGCATGATGTACGGTTCAGGATTAGTGACCTGTGGGCATGATGTACGGGTTAGGATTAGTGAGTTGTGGGCATGATGTACAGGTTACGTTTAGTGAGTTGTGGGCATGATGTACGGGTTAAGGTTAGGGAGTTGCGGGCATGATATACGGGTTAGGATTAGTGAGTTGTGGGCATGATGTACAGGTTAGGATTAGTGAGGTGTGGGCATGATGTATGGGTTAGGATTAGTGAGCTGTGGGCATGATGTACAGGTTAGGATTAGTGAGTTGTGGGCATGATGTACGGGTTAGGATTAGTGAGTTGTGGGCATGATGTACGGGTTAGGTTTAGTGAGTTGTGGGCATGATGTACAGGTTAGGATTAGTGAGGTGTGGGCATGATGTACGGGTTAGGGTTAGTGAGGTGTGGGCATGATGTACGGGTTAGGGTTAGTGAGGTGTGGGCATGATGTACGGGTTAGGATTAGTGAGTTGTGGGCATGATGTACGGGTTAGGATTAGTGAGTTGTGGGCATGATGTATGGGTTAGGGTTAGTGAGTTGTGGGCATGATGTACGGGTTAGGGTTAGTGAGTTGTGGGCATGATGTACGGGTTAGGATTAGTGAGTTGTGGGCATGATGTACGGGTTAGGATTAGTGAGTTGTGGGCATGATGTACGGGTTAGGGTTAGTGAGTTGTGGGCATGATGTACGGGTTAGGATTAGTGAGCTGTGGGCATGATGTACGGGTTAGGTTTAGTGAGTTGTGGGCATGATGTATGGGTTAGGGTTAGTGAGTTGTGGGCATGATGTACGGGTTAGGATTAGTGATCTGTGGATATGATGTACGGGTTAGGGTTAGTGAGTTGTGGGCATGATGTACGGGTTAGGATTAGTGAGCTGTGGGCATGATGTACGGGTTAGGGTTAGTGAGTTGTGGGCATGATGTACGGGTTAGGGTTAGTGAGGTGTGGGCATGATGTACAGGTTAGGATTAGTGAGTTGTGGGCATGATGTACGGGTTAGGATTAGTGAGTTGTGGGCATGATGTACGGGTTAGGTTTAGTGAGTTGTGGGCATGATGTACGGGTTAGGGTTAGTGACCCATGGGCATGATGTACGGGTTAGGATTAGTGAGTTGTGGGCATGATGTACAGGTTAGGGTTAGTGAGTTGTGGGCATGATGTACGGGTTAGGGTTAGTGAGTTGTGGACATGATGTAATGGTTAGGATTGGTGGGCATGATGTACAGGTTAGGGTCAGTGAGATTTGGGCATGATGTATCGATTAGGATTAGTGAGCTGTGGGCATGATGTACAGGTTAGGATTAGTGGGCATGATGTACGGGTTAGGATTAGTGAGTTGTGGGCATGATGTACGGGTTAGGTTTAGTGAGTTGTGGGCATGATGTACAGGTTAGGAGTTAGTGAGGTGTGGGCATGATGTACGGGTTAGGGTTGGTGAGGTGTGGGCATGATGTACGGGTTAGGATTAGTGAGTTGTGGGCATGATGTACGGGTTAGGATTAGTGTGCTGTGAGCATGATGTACGGGTTAGGATTAGTGAGGTGTGGGCATGATGTACGGGTTAGGATTAGTGGGCATGATTTACGCGTTCGGATTAGTGAGTTGTAGGCATGTTATATGGGTTAGGGTTAGTGAGTTGTGGGCATGATGTACGGGTTAGGGTTAGTGAGGTGTGGGCATGATGTACGGGTTAGGATTAGTGAGTTGTGGGCATGATGTACGGGTTAGGATTAGTGAGTTGTGGGCATGATGTACGGGTTAGAGTTAGTGAGTTGTGGGCATGATGTACGGGTTAGGATTAGTGAGTTGTGGGCATGATGTACGGGTTAGGGTTAGTGAGGTGTGGGCATGATGTATGGGTTAGGGTTAGTGAGTTGTGGGCATGACGTACGGGTTAGGATTAGTGATCTGTGGATATGATGTACGCGTTAGGGTTAGGGAGTTGCGGGCATGATGTACGGGTTAGGATTAGTGAGCTGTGGGCATGATGTACGGGTTAGGATGAGTGGGCATGATGTACAGGTTAGGGTTAGTGAGTTGTGGGCATGATGTACGGGTTAGGATTAGTGAGGTGTGGGCATGATGTACGGGTTAGGATTAGTGAGTTGTGGGCATGATGTACGGGTTAGGATTAGTGAGTTGTGGGCATGATGTACGGGTTAGGGTTAGTGAGTTGTGGGCATGATGTACGGGTTAGGATTAGTGAGTTGTGGGCATGATGTACGGGTTAGGATTAGTGAGCTGTGAGCATGATGTACGGGTTAGGGTTAGTGAGGTGTGGGCATGATGTACGGGTTAGGATTAGTGAGTTGTGGGCATGATGTACGGGTTAGGATTAGTGAGTTGTGGGCATGTTCTATGGGTTAGGGTTAGTGAGTTGTGGGCATGATGTACGGGTAGGGTTAGTGAGTTTTGGGCATGATGTACGGTTCAGGGTCAGTGACCTGTGGGTATGATGTATGGGTTAAGGTCAGTGAGTTGCGGGCATGATGTACGGGTTATGGTTAGTGAGTTGTGGGCATGATGTACGGGTTAGGGTTAGTGAGTTGTGGGCATGATGTACGGGTTAGGATTAGTGAGTTGTGGGTATGATGTACGGATTAGGGTTAGTGAGTTGTGGGCATGATGTACGGGTTAGGATTAGTGAGTTGTGGGCATGATGTACGGGTTAGGGTTAGTGAGGTGTGGGCATGATGTACGGGTTAGGATTAGTGGGCATGATGTACGGGTTAGGGTTAGTGAGGTGTGGGCATGATGTACGGGTTAGGATTAGTGAGGTGTGGGCATGATGTACGGGTTAGGATTAGTGAGCTGTGGGCATGATGTACGGGTTAGGATTAGTGAGTTGTGGGCATGATGTACGGGTTAGGGTTAGTGAGCTGTGGGCATGATGTACAGGTTAGGATTAGTGGGCATGATGTACGGGTTAGGATTAGTGAGTCTCGGGCATGATGCACGGGTTAGGATTAGTGAGTTATGGGCATGATGTACGGGTTAGGATTAGTGAGTTGGGGACATGATGTACGGGTTAGGGTTAGTGAGTTGGGGACATGATGTACGGGTTAGGATTAGTGGGCATGATGTACAGGTTAGGATTAGTGAGGTGTGGGCACGATGTATGGATTAGGATTAGTGAGCTGTGGGCATGATGTACAGGTTAGGATTAGTGGGCATGATGTACGGGTTAGGATTAGTGAGTTGTGGGCATGATGTACGGGTTAGGTTTAGTGAGTTGTGGGCATGATGTACAGGTTAGGAGTTAGTGAGGTGTGGGCATGATGTACGGGTTTGGGTTGGTGAGGTGTGGGCATGATGTACGGGTTAGGATTAGTGAGTTGTGGGCATGATGTACGGGTTAGGATAGTGTGCTGTGAGCATGATGTACGTGTTAGGATTAGTGAGGTGTGGGCATGATGTACGGGTTAGGATTAGTGGGCATGATTTACGCGTTCGGATTAGTGAGTTGTAGGCATGTTATATGGGTTAGGGTTAGTGAGTTGTGGGCATGATGTACGGGTTAGGGTTGGTGAGGTGTGGGCATGATGTACGGGTTAGGATTAGTGAGTTGTGGGCATGATATACGGGTTAGGGTTAGTGAGCTGTGGGCATGATGTACGGGTTAGGATTAGTGAGTTGTGGGCATAATGTACGGGTTAGGGTTAGTTAGTTGAGGGCATCATGTACGGGTTAGGATTAGTGAGCTGTGGGCATGATGTACAGGTTAGGGTTAGTGAGTTGTGGGAATGATGTACGGGTTAGGATTAGTGAGCTCTGGGCATGATGTACGGGTTAGGATTAGTGGGCATGATGTACGGGTTAGGATTAGTGAGTTGTGGGCATGATGTACGGGTTAGGTTTAGAGAGTTGTGGGCATGATGTACAGGTTAGGAGTTAGTGAGGTGTGAGCATGATGTACGGGTTACGGTTGGTGAGGTGTGGGCATGATGTACGGGTTAGGATTAGTGAGTTGTGGGCATGATGTACGGGTTAGGATTAGTGAGCTGTGAGCATGATGTACGGGTTAGGATTAGTGAGGTGTGGGCATGATGTACGGGTTAGGATTAGTGGGCATGATTTACGCGTTAGGATTAGTGAGTTGTTGGCATGTTCTATTGGTTAGGGTTAGTGAGTTGTGGGCATGATGTACGGGTAGGGTTAGTGAGTTGTGGGCATGATGTACAGGTTAGGGTTAGTGAGGTGTGGGCATGATGTACGGGTTAGGATTAGTGAGGCATGATGTACGGGTTAGGATTAGTGAGTTGTGGGCATGATGTACGGGTTAGGATTAGTGAGTTGTAGGCATGATATATGGGTTAGGGTTAGTGAGTTGTGGGCATGATGTACGGGTTAGGGTTAGTGAGCTGTGGGCATGATGTACGGGTTAGGATTAGTGAGTTGTGGGCATAATGTACGGGTTAGGGTTAGTTAGTTGAGGGCATGATGTACGGGTTAGGATTAGTGAGTTGTGGGCATAATGTACGGGTTAGAGTTAATTAGTTGAGGGCATCATGTACGGGTTAGGATTAGTGAGCTGTGGGCATGATGTACGGGTTAGGGTCAGTGACCCATGGGTATGATGTATGGGTTAGGGTTAGTGTGTTGTGGGCATGACGTACGGGTTAGGATGAGTGATCTGTGGATATGATGTACGCGTTAGGGTTAGGGAGTTGCGGGCATGCTGTACGGGTTAGGATTAGTGAGCTGTGGGCATGATGTACGGATTAGGCTGAGTGGGCATGATGTACAGGTTAGGGTTAGTGAGTTGTGCGCATGAAGTACGGGTTAGGATTAGTGAGGTGTGGGCATGATGTACGGGATAGCATTAGTGAGCTCTGGGCATGATGTACAGCGTTAGGGTTAGTGAGTTGTGGGCATGATGTACGGGTTAGGGTTAGTGAGTTGTGGGCATGATGTACGGGTTAGGATTAGTGAGTTGTGGGCATGATGTACGGGTTAGGATTAGTGAGCTGTGGGCATGATGTACGGGTTAGGATTAGTGGGCATGATGTACGCGTTAGGATTAGTGAGTTGTGGGCATGTTCTATGGGTTAGGGTTAGTGAGTTGTGGGCATGATGTACGGGTAGGGTTAGTGAGTTTTGGGCATGATGTACGGTTCAGGGTCAGTGACCTGTGGGTATGATGTATGGGTTAAGGTCAGTGAGTTGCGGGCATGATGTACGGGTTAGGGTTAGTGAGTTGTGGGCATGATGTACGGGTTAGGATTAGTGAGTTGTGGGCATGATGTACGGGTTAGGATTAGTGAGTTGTGGGCATGATGTACGGGTTAGGGTTAGTGAGTTGTGGGCATGATGTACGGGTTAGGATTAGTGAGTTGTGGGCATGATGTACGGGTTAGGGTTAGTGAGGTGTGGGCATGATGTACGGGTTAGGATTAGTGGGCATGATGCACGGGTTAGGGTTAGTGAGGTGTGGGCATGATGTACGGGTTCGGATTAGTGAGCTGTGGGCATGCTGTACGGGTTAGCATTAGTGAGTTGTGGGCATGATGTACGGGTTAGGGTCAGTGAGGTGTGGGCATGATGTACGGGTTAGGATTAATGAGGTGTGGGCATGATGTACAGGTTAGGATTAGTGTGGGCATGATGTACGGGTTAGGATTAGTGAGTCTCGGGCATGATGCACGGGTTAGGATTAGTGAGTTATGGGCATGATGTACGGGTTAGGATTAGTGAGTTGGGGACATGATGTACGGGTTAGGGTTAGTGAGTTGGGGACATGATGTACGGGTTAGGATTAGTGGGCATGATGTACAGGTTAGGATTAGTGAGGTGTGGGCATGATGTACAGGTTAGGATTAGTGGGCATGATGTACGGGTTAAGATTAGTGAGTCTCGGGCATGATGCACGGGTTAGGTTTAGTGAGTTGTGGGCATGATGTACGGTTCAGGGTCAGTGACCCGTGGGTATGACGTACGGGTTAGGATTAGTGAGTTATGGGCATGATGTACAGGTTAGGGTTAGTGAGTTGTGGGCATGATGTACGGGTTAGGGTTAGTGAGTTGTGGACATGATGTACGGGTTAGGATTAGTGGGCATGATGTACAGGTTAGGATTAGTGAGGTGTGGGCACGATGTATGGATTAGGATTAGTGAGCTGTGGGCATGATGTACAGGTTAGGATTAGTGGGCATGATGTACGGGTTAGGATTAGTGAGTTGTGGGCATGATGTACGGGTTAGGTTTAGTGAGTTGTGGGCATGATGTACAGGTTAGGAGTTAGTGAGGTGTGGGCATGATGTACGGGTTTGGGTTGGTGAGGTGTGGGCATGATGTACGGGTTAGGATTAGTAAGTTGTGGGCATGATGTACGGGTTAGGATTAGTGTGCTGTGAGCATGATGTACGGGTTAGGATTAGTGTGCTGTGAGCATGATGTACGGGTTAGGATTAGTGGGCATGATTTATGCGTTCGGATTAGTGAGTTGTAGGCATGTTATATGGGTTACGGTTAGTGAGTTGTGGGCATGATGTACGGGTTAGGGTTAGTGAGTTGTGGGCATGATGTACAGGTTAGGATTAGTGAGTTGTGGGCATGATGTACGGGTTAGGATTAGTGAGTTGTGGGCATAATGTACGGGTTAGAGTTAGTGAGTTGAGGGCATGATGTACGGGTTAGGATTAGTGAGTTGTGGGCATGATGTACGGGTTAGGATTAGTGATCTGTGGGTATGATGTATGGGTTAGGGTTAGTGAGTTGTTGGCATGACGTACGGGTTAGGATTAGTGATCTGTGGATATGATGTACGCGTTAGGGTTAGGGAGTTGTGGGCATGATGTACGGGTTAGGTTTAGTGAGCTGTGGGCATGATGTACGGGTTAGGATTAGTGAGTTGTGGGCATGATGTACAGGTTAGGGTTAGTGAGGTGTGGGCATGATGTACAGGTTAGGATTAGTGGGCATGATGTACGGGTTAAGATTAGTGAGTCTCGGGCATGATGCACGGGTTAGGTTTAGTGAGTTGTGGGCATGATGTACGGATCAGGGTCAGTGACCCGTGGGTATGACGTACGGGTTAGGATTAGTGAGTTATGGGCATGATGTACAGGTTAGGGTTAGTGAGTTGTGGGCATGATGTACGGGTTAGGGTTAGTGAGTTGGGGACATGATGTACGGGTTAAGATTAGTGGGCATGATGTACAGGTTAGGATTAGTGAGGTGTGGGCACGATGTATGGATTAGGATTAGTGAGCTGTGGGCATGATGTACAGGTTAGGATTCGTGGGCATGATGTACGGGTTAGGATTAGTGAGTTGTGGGCATGATGTACTGGTTAGGTTTAGTGAGTTCTGGGTATGATGTACAGGTTATGAGTTAGTGAGGTGTGGGCATGATGTACGGGTTAGGGTTGGTGAGGTGTGGGCATGATGTACGGGTTAGGATTAGTGAGTTGTGGGCATGATGTACGGGTTAGGATTAGTGTGCTGTGAGCATGATGTACGGGTTAGGATTAGTGAGGTGTGGGCATGATGTACGGGTTAGGATTAGTGGGCATGATTTACGCGTTCGGATTAGTGAGTTGTAGGCATGTTATATGGGTTAGGGTTAGTGAGTTGTGGGCATGATGTACGGGTTAGGGTTAGCGAGTTTTGGGCATGATGTACAGGTTAGGATTAGTGAGTTGTGGGCATGATGTACGGGTTAGGATTAGTGAGTTGTGGGCATAATGTACGGGTTAGAGTTAGTTAGTTGAGGGCATCATGTACGGGTTAGGATTAGTGAGCTGTGGGCATGATGTACGGGTTAGGGTCAGTGACCCATGGGTATGATGTATGGGTTAGGGTTATTGAGTTCTGGGCATGACGTACGGGTTAGCATTAGTGATCTGTGGATATGATGTACGCGTTAGGGTTAGGGAGTTGCGGGCATGCTGTACGGGTTAGGTTTAGTGAGCTGTGGGCATGATGTACGGATTAGGCTGAGTGGGCATGATGTACAGGTTAGGGTTAGTGAGTTGTGCGCATGAAGTACGGGTTAGGATTAGTGAGGTGTGGGAATGATGTACGGGATAGCATTAGTGAGCTCTGAGCATGATGTACGGGTTAGGATTAGTGAGTTGTGGGCATGATGTACGGGTTAGGGTTAGTGAGTTGTGGGCATGATGTACGGGTTAGGATTAGTGAGTTGTGGGCATGATGTACGGGTTAGGATTAGTGAGCTGTGAGCATGATGTACGGGTTAGGGTTAGTGAGGTGTGGGCATGATGTACGGGTTAGGATTAGTGGGCATGATTTACGCGTTAGGATTAGTGAGTTGTTGGCATGTTCTATTGGTTAGGGTTAGTGAGTTGTGGGCATGATGTACGGGTAGGGTTAGTGAGTTTTGGGCATGATGTACGGTTCAGGGTCAGTGACCCGTGGGTATGATGTATGGGTTAAGGTCAGTGAGTTGCGGGCATGATGTACGGGTTATGGTTAGTGAGTTGTGGGCATGATGTACGGGTTAGGGTTAGTGAGTTGTGGGCATGATGTACGGGTTAGGATAAGTGAGTTGTGGGTATGAAGTACGGATTAGGGTTAGTGAGTTGTGGGCATGATGTACGGGTTAGGATTAGTGAGTTGTGGGCATGATGTACGGGTTAGGGTTAGTGAGGTGTGGGCATGATGTACGGGTTAGGATTAGTGGGCATGATGTACGGGTTAGGGTTAGTGAGGTGTGGGCATGATGTACGGGTTAGGATTAGTGAGGTGTGGGCATGATGTACGGGTTCGGATTAGTGAGCTGTGGGCATGATGTACGGGTTAGGATTAGTGAGTTGTGGGCATGATGTACGGGTTAGGGTTAGTGAGGTGTGGGCATGATGTACGGGTTAGGATTAGTGAGGTGTGGGCATGATGTACAGGTTAGGATTAGTGAGTTGTGGGCATGATGTACGGGTTAGGATTAGTGAGTTGTGGGCATGATGTACGGGTTAGGATTAGTGAGTTGTGGGCATGATGTACGGGTTAGGATTAGTGAGTTGTGGGCATGATGTACGGGTTAGGGTTAGTGAGTTGTGGGCATGATGTACGGGTTAGGATTAGTGAGTTGTGGGCATGATGTACAGGTTAGGATTAGTGAGGTGTGGGCACGATGTATGGGTTAGGATTAGTGAGCTGTGGGCATGATGTACAGGTTAGGATTAGTGAGTTGTGGGCATGATGTACGGGTTAGGATTAGTGAGTTGTGGGCATGATGTACGGGTTAGGTTTAGTGAGTTGTGGGCATGATGTACAGGTTAGGAGTTAGTGAGGTGTGGGCATGATGTACGGGTTAGGGTTAGTGAGGTGTGGGCATGATGTACGGGTTAGGATTAGTGAGTTGTGGGCATGATGTACGGGTTAGGATTAGTGAGCTGTGAGCATGATGTACGGGTTAGGATTAGTGAGGTGTGGGCATGATGTACGGGTTAGGATTAGTGGGCATGATGTACGCGTTAGGATTAGTGAGTTGTAGGCATGTTATATGGGTTAGGGTTAGTGAGTTGTGGGCATGATGTACGGGTTAGGGTTGGTGAGGTGTGGGCATGATGTACGGGTTAGGATTAGTGAGTTGTGGGCATGATATACGGGTTAGGGTTAGTGAGCTGTGGGCATGATGTACGGGTTAGGATTAGTGAGTTGTGGGCATAATGTACGGGTTAGGGTTAGTTAGTTGAGGGCATCATGTACGGGTTAGGATTAGTGAGCTGTGGGCATGATGTACAGGTTAGGGTTAGTGAGTTGTGGGAATGATGTACGGGATAGGATTAGTGAGCTCTGAGCATGATGTACGGGTTAGGATTAGAGGGCATGATGTACGGGTTAGGATAGTGAGTTCTGGGCATGATGTACGGGTTAGGTTTAGAGAGTTGTGGGCATGATGTACAGGTTAGGAGTTAGTGAGGTGTGAGCATGATGTACGGGTTAGGGTTGGTGAGGTGTGGGCATGATGTACGGGTTAGGATTAGTGAGTTGTGGGCATGATGTACGGGTTAGGATTAGTGAGCTGTGAGCATGATGTACGGGTTAGGATTAGTGAGGTGTGGGCATGATGTACGGGTTAGGATTAGTGGGCATGATTTACGCGTTCGGATTAGTGAGTTGTAGGCATGTTATATGGGTTAGGGTTAGTGAGTTGTGGGCATGATGTACGGGTTAGGGTTAGTGAGTTGTGGGCATGATGTACAGGTTAGGGTTAGTGAGGTGTGGGCATGATGTACGGGTTAGGATTAGTGAGTTGTGGGCATGATGTACGGGTTAGGATTAGTGAGTTGTGGGCATGATGTACGGGTTAGGATTAGTGAGTTGTGGGCATGATGTATGGGTTAGGGTTAGTGAGTTGTGGGCATGATGTACGGGTTAGGGTTAGTGAGCTGTGGGCATGATGTACGGGTTAGGATTAGTGAGTTGTGGGCATGATGTACGGGTTAGGGTTAGTGAGTTGTGGGCATGATGTACGGGTTAGGATTAGTGAGTTGTGGGCATGATGTACGGGTTAGGATTAGTGAGTTGTGGGCATGATGTACAGGTTAGGGTTAGTGAGTTGTGGGCATGATGTACGGGTTAGGATTAGTGAGCTGTGGGCATGATGTACGGGTTAGGATTAGTGAGTTGTGGGCATGATGTACAGGTTAGGGTTAGTGAGTTGTGGGCATGAAGTACGGGTTAGGATTAGTGAGTTGTGGGCATGATATACAGGTTAGGGTTAGTGAGGTGTGGGCCCGATGTATAGATTAGGATTAGTGAGTTGTGGGCATGATGTACGGGTTAGGGTTAGTGAGTTGTGGGCATGATGTACGGGTTAGGATTAGTGAGTTGTGGGCATGATGTACGGGTTCGGGTTCGTGAGTTGTGGGCATGATGTACGGGTTAGGGTTAATGAGTTGTGGGCATGATGTACGGGTTAGGGTTAGTGAGGTGTGGGCATGATGTACGAGTTAGGATTAGTGAGGTGTGGGCATGATGTACGGGTTCGGATTAGTGAGCTGTGGGCATGATGTACGGGTTAGGATTAGTGAGTTGTGGGCATGATGTACGGGTTAGGGTCAGTGAGGTGTGGGCATGATGTACGGGTTAGGATTAATGAGGTGTGGGCATGATGTACAGGTTAGGATTAGTGGGCATGATGTACGGGTTAAGATTAGTGAGTCTCGGGCATGATGCACGGGTTAGGTTTAGTGAGTTGTGGGCATGATGTACGGTTCAGGGTCAGTGACCCGTGGGTATGACGTACGGGTTAGGATTAGTGAGTTATGGGCATGATGTTCAGGTTAGGGTTAGTGAGTTGTGGGCATGATGTACGGGTTAGGGTTAGTGAGTTGGGGACATGATGTACGGGTTAAGATTAGTGGGCATGATGTACAGGTTAGGATTAGTGAGGTGTGGGCACGATGTATGGATTAGGATTAGTGAGCTGTGGGCATGATGTACAGGTTAGGATTAGTGGGCATGATGTACGGGTTAGGATTAGTGAGTTGTGGGCATGATGTACGGGTTAGGTTTAGTGAGTTGTGGGCATGATGTACAGGTTAGGACTTAGTGAGGTGTGGGCATGATGTACGGGTTTGGGTTGGTGAGGTGTGGGCATGATGTACGGGTTAGGATTAGTGAGTTGTGGGCATGATGTACGGGTTAGGATTAGTGTGCTGTGAGCATGATGTATGTGTTAGGATTAGTGTGCTGTGAGCATGATGTACGGGTTAGGATTAGTGGGCATGATTTATGCGTTCGGATTAGTGAGTTGTAGGCATGTTATATGGGTTAGGGTTAGTGAGTTGTGGGCATGATGTACGGGTTAGGGTTAGCGAGTTTTGGGCATGATGTACAGGTTAGGATTAGTGAGTTGTGGGCATGATGTACGGGTTAGGATTAGTGAGTTGTGGGCATAATGTACGGGTTAGAGTTAGTTAGTTGAGGGCATCATGTACGGGTTAGGATTAGTGAGCTGTGGGCATGATGTACGGGTTAGGATGAGTGGGTATGATGTATGGGTTAGGGTTATTGAGTTCTGGGCATGACGTACGGGTTAGCATTAGTGATCTGTGGATATGATGTACGCGTTAGGGTTAGGGAGTTGCGGGCATGCTGTACGGGTTAGGTTTAGTGAGCTGTGGGCATGATGTACGGATTAGGCTTAGTGAGTTGTGGGCATGATGTACAGGTTAGGGTTAGTGAGTTGTGCGCATGAAGTACGGGTTAGGATTAGTGAGGTGTGGGAATGATGTACGGGATAGCATTAGTGAGCTCTGAGCATGATGTACGGGTTAGGATTAGTGGGCATGATGTACGGGTTAGGGTTAGTGAGTTGTGGGCATGATGTACGGGTTAGGATTAGTGAGTTGTGGGCATGATGTACGGGTTAGGATTAGTGAGCTGTGAGCATGATGTACGGGTTAGGGTTAGTGAGGTGTGGGCATGATGTACGGGTTAGGATTAGTGGGCATGATTTACGCGTTAGGATTAGTGAGTTGTTGGCATGTTCTATTGGTTAGGGTTAGTGAGTTGTGGGCATGATGTACGGGTAGGGTTAGTGAGTTTTGGGCATGATGTACGGTTCAGGGTCAGTGACCTGTGGGTATGATGTATGGGTTAAGGTCAGTGAGTTGCGGGCATGATGTACGGGTTATGGTTAGTGAGTTGTGGGCATGATGTACGGGTTAGGGTCAGTGAGTTGTGGGCATGATGTACGGGTTCGGATAAGTGAGTTGTGGGTATGAAGTACGGATTAGGGTTAGTGAGTTGTGGGCATGATGTACGGGTTAGGATTAGTGAGTTCTGTGCATGATGTACGGGTTAGGGTTAGTGAGGTGTGGGCATGATGTACGGGTTAGGATTAGTGTGGGCATGATGTACGGGTTAGGGTTAGTGAGGTGTGGGCATGATGTACGGGTTAGGATTAGTGAGCTGTGGGCATGATGTACGGGTTAGGATTAGTGAGTTGTGGGCATGATGTACGGGTTAGGGTCAGTGAGGTGTGGGCATGATGTACGGGTTAGGATTAATGAGGTGTGGGCATGATGTACAGGTTAGGATTAGTGGGCATGATGTACGGGTTAGGATTAGTGAGTCTCGGGCATGATGCACGGGTTAGGATTAGTGAGTTATGGGCATGATGTACGGGTTAGGATTAGTGAGTTGGGGACATGATGTACGGGTTAGGGTTAGTGAGTTGTGGGCATGATGTACGGGTTAGGATTAGTGGGCATGATGTACGGGTTAGGATTAGTGAGTTGTGGGCATGATGTACAGGTTAGGATTAGTGAGTTGTGGGCATGATGTACGGGTTAGGATTAGTGAGTCTCGGGCATGATGCACGGGTTAGGTTTAGTGAGTTGTGGGCATGATGTACGGTTCAGGGTCAGTGACCCGTGGGTATGATGTACGGGTTAGGATTAGTGAGTTGTGGGCATGATGTACGGGTTAGGGTTAGTGAGTTGTGGGCATGATGTACGGGTTAGGATTAGTGAGTTGTGGGCATGATGTACGGGTTAGGATTAGTGAGTTGTGGGCATGATGTACGGGTTAGGATTAGTGAGTTGCATGATGTACGGGTTAGGGTTAGTGAGTTGTGGGCATGATGTACGGGTTAGGGTTAGTGAGTTGTGGACATGATGTACGGGTTAGGATTAGTGGGCATGATGTACAGGTTAGGATTAGTGAGGTGTGGGCACGATGTATGGATTAGGATTAGTGAGCTGTGGGCATGATGTACGGGTTAGGATTAGTGAGTTGTGGGCATGATGTACGGGTTAGGTTTAGTGAGTTGTGGGCATGATGTACAGGTTAGGAGTTAGTGAGGTGTGGGCATGATGTACGGGTTTGGGTTGGTGAGGTGTGGGCATGATGTACGGGTTAGGATTAGTGAGTTGTGGGCATGATGTACGGGTTAGGATTAGTGAGCTGTGAGCATGATGTACGGGTTAGGATTAGTGAGGTGTGGGCATGATGTACGGGTTAGGATTAGTGGGCATGATGTACGCGTTAGGATTAGTGAGTTGTGGGCATGATGTATGGGTTAGGGTTAGTGAGTTGTGGGCATGATGTACGGGTTAGGGTTAGTGAGGTGTGGGCATGATGTACGGGTTAGGATTAGTGAGTTGTGGGCATGATGTACGGGTTAGGATTAGTGAGCTGTGGGCATGATGTACGGGTTAGGATTAGTGAGTTGTGGGCATGATGTACGGGTTAGGGTTAGTGAGTTGTGGGCATGATGTACGGGTTAGGATTAGTGAGCTGTGGGCATGATGTACAGGTTAGGATTAGTGAGTTGTGGGCATGATGTACGGGTTAGGATTAGTGAGCTGTGGGCATGATGTACGGGTTAGGATTAGTGGGCATGATGTACGGGTTAGGATTAGTGAGTTGTGGGCATGATGTACGGGTTAGGTTTAGTGAGTTGTGGGCATGATGTACAGGTTAGGAGTTAGTGAGGTGTGAGCATGATGTACCGTTTACGGTTGGTGAGGTGTGGGCATGATGTACGGGTTAGGATTAGTGAGTTGTGGGCATGATGTACGGGTTAGGATTAGTGAGTTGTGGGCATGATGTACGGGTTAGGATTAGTGAGGTGTGGGCATGATGTACGGGTTAGGATTAGTGGGCATGATTTACGCGTTAGGATTAGTGAGTTGTTGGCATGTTCTATTGGTTAGGGTTAGTGAGTTGTGGGCATGATGTACGGGTAGGGTTAGTGAGTTGTGGGCATGATGTACAGGTTAGGGTTAGTGAGGTGTGGGCATGATGTACGGGTTAGGATTAGTGGGCATGATGGACGGGTTCGGATTAGTGGGCATGATTTACGCGTTCGGATTAGTGAGTTGTAGGCATGATATATGGGTTAGGGTTAGTGAGTTGTGGGCATGATGTACAGGTTAGGGTTAGTGAGTTGTGGGCATGATGTACGGGTTAGGGTTAGTGAGGTGTGGGCATGATGTACGGGTTAGGATTAGTGAGTTGTGGGCATGATGTACGGGTTAGGATTAGTGAGTTGTGGGCATGATGTACGGGTTAGGATTAGTGAGCTGTGGGCATGATGTACGGGTTAGGATTAGTGAGTTGTGGGCATGATGTATGGGTTAGGGTTAGTGAGTTGTGGGCATGACGTACGGGTTAGGATTAGTGATCTGTGGATATGATGTACGGGTTAGGGTTAGTGAGTTGTGGGCATGATGTACGGGTTAGGATTAGTGAGTTGTGGGCATGATGTACGGGTTAGGATTAGTGAGCTGTGGGCATGATGTACGGGTTAGGATGAATGGGCATGATGTACAGGTTAGGGTTAGTGAGTTGTGGGCATCATGTACGGTTCAGGGTCAGTGACCCATGGGTATGATGTATGGGTTAGGGTTAGTGAGTTGTGGGCATGATGTACGGGTTAGGGTTAGTGAGTTGTGGGCATGATGTACAGGTTAGGGTTAGTGAGTTGTGGGCATGATGTACGGGTTAGGATGAGTGGGCATGATGTACACGTTAGGGTTAGTGAGTTGTGGGCATGATGTACAGGTTAGGAGTTAGTGACGTGTGGGCATGATGTATGGGTTAGGGTTAGTGAGGTGTGGGCATTATGTACGGGTTAGGATTAGTGAGTTGTGGGCATGATGTACGGGTTAGGATTAGTGAGGTGTGGGCATGATGTACGGGTTAGGATTAGTGAGGTGTGGGCATGATGTACGGGTTAGGATTAGTGGGCATGATCTACGCGTTAGGATTAGTGAGTTGTGGGCATGTTCTATGGGTTAGGGTTTGTGAGTTGTGGGCATGATGTACGGGTAGTGTTAGTGAGTTGTGGGCATGATGTACGGTTCAGGGTCAGTGACCCATGGGTATGATGTCTGGGTTAAGGTCAGTGAGTTGCGGGCATGGTGTACGTGTTAGGGTTAGTGAGTTGTGGGCATGATGTACGGGTTAGGATTAGTGAGTTGTGGGCATGATGTACGGGTTAGGATTAGTGAGTTGTGGGCATGATGTACGGGTTAGGATTAGTGAGTTGTGGGCATGATGTACGGGTTAGGGTTAGTGAGTTGTGGGCATGATGTACGGGTTAAAGTTAGTGAGGTGTAGGCATGATGTACAGGTTAGGATTAGTGAGCTGTGGGCATGATGTATGGTTTAGGATTAGTGAGTTGTGGGCATGATGTACGGGTTAGGATTAGTGAGGTGTGGGCATGATGTACAGGTTAGGGTTAGTGAGTTGTGGGCATGATGTACGGGTTAGGGTTAGTGAGTTGTGGGCATGATGTACGGGTTAGGATTAGTGAGGTGTGGGCATGATGTACGGGTTAGGATTAGTGAGCTGTGGGCATGATGTACGGGTTAGGATTAGTGAGTTGTGGGCATGATGTACGGGTTAGGGTTAGTGAGGTGTGGGCATGATGTACGGGTTAGGATTAGTGAGGTGTGGGCATGATGTACAGGTTAGGATTAGTGAGGTGTGGGCATGATGTACGGGTTAGGATTAGTGAGTTTTGGGCATGATGTACGGGTTAGGTTTAGTGAGTTGTGGGCATGATGTACGGTTCAGGGTCAGTGACCCGTGGGTATGACGTACGAGTTAGGATTAGTGAGCTGTGGGCATGATGTACAGTTTAGGATTAGTGAGTTGTGGGCATGATGTACGGGTTAGGTTTAGTGAGTTGTGGGCATAATGTACGGGTTAGGTTTAGTGAGTTATGGGCATGATGTACAGGTTAGGTTTAGTGAGTTGTGGGCATGATGTACGGGTTAGGGTTAGTGAGGTGTGGGCATGATGTACGGGTTAGGATTAGTGAGTTGTGGGCATGATGTACGGGTTAGGATTAGTGAGCTGTGAGCATGATGTACGGGTTAGGATTAGTGAGGTGTGGGCATGATGTACGGGTTAGGATTAGTGGGCATGATGTACGCGTTAGGATTAGTGAGTTGTGGGCATGTTCTATGGGTTAGGCTTTGTGAGTTGTGGGCATGATGTACGGGTCGTGTTAGTGAGTTGTGGGCATGATGTACGGTTCAGGGTCAGTGACCCATGGGTATGATGTATGGGTTAAGGTCAGTGAGTTGCGGGCATGATGTACGGGTTAGGGTTAGTGAGTTGTGGGCATGATGTACGGGTTAGGATTAGTGAGTTGTGGGCATGATGTACGGGTTAGGATTAGTGAGTTGTGGGCATGATGTACGGGTTAGGATTAGTGAGTTGTGGGTATGATGTACGGATTAGGGTTAGTGAGTTGTGGGCATGATGTACGGGTTAAAGTTAGTGAGCTGTAGGCATGATGTACAGGTTAGGATTAGTGAGCTGTGGGCATGATGTATGGGTTAGGATTAGTGAGTTGTGGGCATGATGTACGGGTTAGGATTAGTGAGGTGTGGGCATGATGTACAGGTTAGGGTTAGTGAGTTGTGGGCATGATGTACGGGTTAGGGTTAGTGAGTTGTGGGCATGATGTACGGGTTAGGGTTAGTGAGGTGTGGGCATGATGTACGGGTTAGGATTAGTGAGGTGTGGGCATGATGTACGGGTTAGGATTAGTGAGTTGTGGGCATGATGTACGGGTTAGGGTTAGTGAGGTGTGGGCATGATGTACGGGTTAGGATTAGTGAGGTGTGGGCATGATGTACAGGTTAGGATTAGTGAGTTTCGGGCATGATGCACGGGTTAGGTTTATGAGTTGTGGGCGTGATTTACGGTGCAGGGTCAGTGACCCGTGGGTATGACGTACGGGTTAGGATTAGTAAGCTGTGGGCATGATGTACGGGTTAGGATTAGTGAGTTATGGGCATGATGTACAACTTAGGGTTAGTGAGTTGTGGGCATAATGTACGGGTTAGGTTTAGTGAGTTATGGGCATGATGTACAGGTTAGGGTTAGTGAGTTGTGGGCATGATGTACGGGTTAGGGTTAGTGAGTTGTGGGCATGATGTACGGGTTAGGATTAGTGAGTTGTGGGCATGATGTACAGGTTAGGATTAGTGAGCTGTGGGCATGATGTATGGGTTAGGATTAGTGAGTTGTGGGCATGATGTGCGGGTTAGGGTTAGTGAGTTGTGGGCATGATGTACGGGTTAGGATTAGTGAGGTGTGGGCATGATGTACGGGTTAGGGTTAGTGAGTTGTGGGCATGATGTACGGGTTAGGGTTAGTGAGTTGTGGGCATGATGTACGGGTTAGGGTTAGTGAGTTGTGGGCATGATGTACGGGTTAGGGTTAGTGAGTTCTGGGCATGATGTACGGGTTAGGGTTAGTGAGTTGTGGGCATGATGTACAGGTTATGGTTAGTGAGGTGTGGGCATGATGTACGGGTTAGGATTAGTGAGGTGTGGGCATGATGTACGGGTTAGGATTAGTGAGTTGTGGGCATGATGTACGGGTTAGGATTAGTGAGTTGTGGGCATGATGTACGGTTCAGGGTCAGTGACCCGTGGGTATGATGTACGGGTTAGGATTAGTGAGTTGTGGGCATGATGTACGGGTTAGGATTAGTGAGTTGTGGGCATGATGTACAGGTTATGGTTAGTGAGTTGTGGGCATGATGTACGGGTTAGGGTTAGTGAGTTGTGGACATGATGTACGGGTTAGGATTAGTGAGTTGTGGGCATGATGTACAGGTTAGGATTAGTGAGGTGTGGGCACGATGTATGGATTAGGATTAGTGAGCTGTGGGCATGATGTACAGGTTAGGATTAGTGGGCATGATGTACGGGTTAGGATTAGTGAGTTGTGGGCATGATGTACGGGTTAGGTTTAGTGAGTTGTGGGCATGATGTACAGGTTAGGAGTTAATGAGGTGTGGGCATGATGTACGGGTTAGGGTTGGTGAGGTGTGGGCATGATGTACGGGTTAGGATTAGTGAGTTGTGGGCATGATGTACGGGTTAGGATTAGTGTGCTGTGAGCATGATGTACGGGTTAGGATTAGTGAGGTGTGGGCATGATGTACGGGTTAGGATTAGTGAGTTGTGGGCATGATGTACGGGTTAGGATTAGTGAGTTGTGGGCATGATGTATGGGTTAGGGTTAGTGAGTTGTGGGCATGATGTACGGGTTAGGATTAGTGAGTTGTGGGCATGATGTACGGGTTAGGGTTAGTGAGTTGTGGGCATGATGTACGGGTTAGGATTAGTGAGCTGTGGGCATGATGTACGGGTTAGGTTTAGTGAGTTGTGGGCATGATGTACAGGTTAGGATTAGTGAGCTGTGGCCATGATGTACGGGTTAGGATTAGTGGGCATGATGTACGGGTTAGGATTAGTGAGTTGTGGGCATGATGTACGGGTTAGGTTTAGTGAGTTGTGGGCATGATGTACAGGTTAGGAGTTAGTGAGGTGTGGGCATGATGTACGGGTTAGGGTTAGTGAGGTGTGGGCATGATGTACGGGTTAGGATTAGTGAGTTGTGGGCATGATGTACGGGTTAGGATTAGTGAGTTGTGGGCATGATGTACGGGTTAGGATTAGTGAGGTGTGGGCATGATGTACGGGTTAGGATTAGTGGGCATGATGTACGCGTTAGGATTAGTGAGTTGTGGGCATGATGTACGGGTTAGGGTTAGTGAGTTGTGGGCATGATGTACGGGTTAGGGTTAGTGAGTTGTGGGCATGATGTACAGGTTAGGGTTAGTGAGGTGTGGGCATGATGTACGGGTTAGGATTAGTGAGTTGTGGGCATGATGTACGGGTTAGGATTAGTGAGTTGTGGGCATGATGTACGGGTTAGGATTAGTGAGTTGTGGGCATGATGTACGGGTTAGGATTAGTGAGTTGTGGGCATGATGTACGGGTTAGGGTTAGTGAGTTGTGGGCATGATGTACGGGTTAGGATTAGTGAGTTGTGGGCATGATGTACAGGTTAGGATTAGTGAGTTGTGGGCATGATGTACGGGTTAGGATTAGTGAGTTGTGGGCATGATGTACGGGTTAGGTTTAGTGAGTTGTGGGCATGATATACGGTTCAGCGTCAGTGACCCATGGGTATGATGTACGCGTTAGGATTAGTGAGCTGTGGGCTTGATGTACGGGTTGGGATTAGTGAGCTGTGGGCATGATGTACGAGTTAGGATTAGTGAGCTGTGGGCATGATGTACGGGTTAGGGTTAGTGAGTTGTGGGTATGACGTACGAGTTAGGATTAGTGAGCTGTGGGCATGATGTACAGTTTAGGATTAGTGAGTTGTGGGCATGATGTACGGGTTAGGTTTAGTGAGTTGTGGGCATGATGTACAGGTTAGGAGTTAATGAGGTGTGGGCATGATGTACGGGTTAGGGTTAGTGAGGTGTGGGCATGATGTACGGGTTAGGATTAGTGAGTTGTGGGCATGATGTACGGGTTAGGATTAGTGAGTTGTGGGCATGATGTACGGGTTAGGATTAGTGAGTTGTGGGCATGATGTACGGGTTAGGATTAGTGAGTTGTGGGCATGATGTACGGGTTAGGATTAGTGAGTTGTGGGCATGATGTACGGGTTAGGGTTAGTGAGTTGTGGGCATGATGTACGGGTTAGGATTAGTGAGTTGTGGGCATGATGTACGGGTTAGGGTTAGTGAGGTGTGGGCATGATGTACGGGTTAGGATTAGTGAGTTGTGGGCATGATGTATGGGTTAGGGTTAGTGAGTTGTGGGCATGATGTACGGGTTAGGTTTAGTGAGTTATGGGCATGATGTACAGGTTAGGGTTAGTGAGCTGTGGGCATGATGTACGGGTTAGGGTTAGTGAGTTGTGGACATGATGTACGGGTTAGGATTAGTGAGTTGTGGGCATGATGTACAGGTTAGGGTTAGTGAGGTGTGGGCATGATGTACGGGTTAGGATTAGTGAGCTGTGGGCATGATGTACGGGTTAGGATTAGTGAGTTGTGGGCATGATGTACGGGTTAGGTTTAGTGAGTTGTGGGCATGATGTACAGGTTAGGAGTTAATGAGGTGTGGGCATGATGTACGGGTTAGGGTTGGTGAGGTGTGGGCATGATGTACGGGTTAGGATTAGTGAGTTGTGGGCATGATGTACGGGTTAGGATTAGTGAGCTGTGGGCATGATGTACGGGTTAGGATTCGTGGGCATGATGTACGGGTTAGGATTAGTGAGTTGTGGGCATGATGTACGGGTTAGGATTAGTGAGTTGTGGGCATGATGTACGGGTTAGGATTAGTGGGCATGATGTACGGGTTAGGTTTAGTGAGTTGTAGGCATGATGTACAGGTTAGGAGTTAGTGTGTTGTGAGCATGATGTACGGGTTAGGGTTGGTGAGGTGTGGGCATGATGTACGGGTTAGGATTAGTGAGTTGTGGGCATGATGTACGGGTTAGGATGAGTGTGGGCATGATGTACGGGTTAGGATTAGTGAGTTGTGGGCATGATGTACGGGTTAGGTTTAGTGAGTTGTGGGCATGATGTACGGTTCAGGGTCAGTGACCCATGGGTATGATGTATGGGTTAGGGTTAGTGAGTTGTGGGCATGACGTACGGGTTAGGATAAGTGATCTGTGGATATGATGTACGCGTTAGGGTTAGGGAGTTGTGGGCATGATGTACGGGTTAGGGTTAGTTAGTTGTGGACATGATGTAATGGTTAGGATTGGTGGGCATGATGTACAGGTTAGGGTCAGTGAGATTTGGGCATGATGTACAGGTTAGGGTTAGTGAGTTGTGGGCATGATGTACGGTTCAGGGTCAGTGACCCATGGGTATGATGTATGGGTTAGGGTTAGTTAGTTGTGGGCATGATGTACGGGTTAGGGTTAGTGAGTTGTGGACATGATGTACGGTTTAGGATTAGTGTGGGCATGATGTACGGGTTAGGATTAGTGAGTTGTGGGCATGATGTACAGGTTAGGATTAGTGAGTTGTGGGCATGATGTACAGGTTAGGAGTTAGTGAGGTGTGGGCATGATGTACGGGTTAGGATTAGTGAGTTGTGGGCATGATGTACGGGTTAGGATTAGTGAGGTGTGGGCATGATGTACGGGTTAGGATTCGTGGGCATGATGTACGGGTTAGGATTAGTGAGTTGTGGGCATGATGTACGGGTTAGGATTAGTGAGTTGTGGGCATGATGTACGGGTTAGGATTAGTGAGTTGTAGGCATGATGTACAGGTTAGAATTAGTGAGCTGTGGGCATGATGTACGGGTTAGGATTAGTGAGTTGTGGGCATGATGTACGGGTTAGGGTTAGTGAGGTGTGGGCATGATGTACGGGTTAGGATTAGTGAGTTGTGGGCATGATGTACGGGTTAGGATTAGTGAGTTGTGGGCATGATGTATGGGTTAGGGTTAGTGAGTTGTGGGCATGACGTACGGGTTAGGATAAGTGATCTGTGGATATGATGTACGCGTTAGGGTTAGGGAGTTGTGGGCATGATGTACGGGTTAGGGTTAGTTAGTTGTGGGCATGATGTACGGGTTAGGATTAGTGAGCTGTGGGCATGATGTACGGGTTAGGATGAATGGGCATGATGTACAGGTTAGGGTTAGTGAGTTGTGGGCATCATGTACGGTTCAGGGTCAGTGACCCATGGGTATGATGTACGGGTTAAGATTAGTGAGTTGTGGGCATGATGTACGGGTTAGGGTTAGTTAGTTGTGGGCATGATGTACGGGTTAGGATTAGTGAGCTGTGGGCATGATGTACGGATTAGGATGAGTGGGCATGATGTACAGGTTAGGGTTAGTGAGTTGTGGGCATGATGTACAGGTTAGGAGTTAGTGACGTGTGGGCACGATGTACGGGTTAGGTTTAGTGAGGTGTGGGCATGATGTACGGGTTAGGATTAGTCAGTTGCGGGCATGATGTACGGGTTAGGATTAGTGAGCTGTGAGCATGATGTACGGGTTAGGATTAGTGAGGTGTGGGCATGATGTACGGGTTAGGATTAGTGGGCATGATCTACCGTTAGGATTAGTGAGTTCTGGGCATGTTCTATGGGTTAGGGTTTGTGAGTTGTGGGCATGATGTACGGGTAGTGTTAGTGAGTTGTGGGCATGATGTACGGTTCAGGGTCAGTGACCCATGGGTATGATGTCTGGGTTAAGGTCAGTGAGTTGCGGGCATGGTGTACGTGTTAGGGTTAGTGAGTTGTGGGCATGATGTACGGGTTAGGATTAGTGAGTTGTGGGCATGATGTACGGGTTAGGGTTAGTGAGTTGTGGGCATGATGTACGGGTTAGGATTAGTGAGTTGTGGGTATGATGTACGGATTAGGGTTAGTGAATTGTGGGCATGATGTACGGGTTAGGGTTAGTAAATTGTGGGCATGATGTACGGGTTAGTATTAGTGAGGTGTGGGCATGACGTACAGGTTAGGATTAGTGAGCTGTGGGCATGATGTATGGTTTAGGATTAGTGAGTTGTGGGCATGATGTGCGGGTTAGGATTAGTGAGGTGTGGGCATGATGTACAGGTTAGGGTTAGTGAGTTGTGGGCATGATGTACGGGTTAGGGTCCGTGAGTTGTGGGCATGATATACGGGTTAGGTTAGTGAGGTGTGGGCATGATGTACGGGTTAGGATTAGTGAGGTGTGGGCATGATGTACGGGTTAGGATTAGTGAGTTGTGGGCATGATGTACGGGTTAGGGTTAGTGAGGTGTGGGCATGATGTACGGGTTAGGATTAGTGAGGTGTGGGCATGATGTACGGGTTAGGATTAGTGAGTTTCGGGCATGATGCACGGGTTAGGTTTATGAGTTGTGGGCATGATGTACGGTGCAGGGTCAGTGACCCGTGGGTATGACGTACGGGTTAGGATTAGTGAGCTGTGGGCATGATGTACGGGTTAGGATTAGTGAGTTATGGGCATGATGTACAACTTAGGGTTAGTGAGTTGTGGGCATAATGTACGGGTTAGGTTTAGTGAGTTATGGGCATGATGTACAGGTTAGGTTTAGTGAGTTGTGGGCATGATGTACGGGTTAGGGTTAGTGAGTTGTGGACATGATGTACGGGTTAGGATTAGTGGGCATGATGTACAGGTTAGGATTAGTGAGCTATGGGCATGATGTATGGGTTAGGATTAGTGAGTTGTGGGCATGATGTGCGGGTTAGGGTTAGTGACCCATGGGTATGATGTATGGGTTAAGGTCAGTGAGTTGCGGGCATGATGTACGGGTTAGGGTTAGTGAGTTGTGGGCATGATGTACGGGTTAGGGTTAGTGAGTTGTGGGCATGATGTACGGGTTAGGATTAGTGAGTTGTGGGCATGATGTACGGGTTAGGGTTAGTGAGTTGTGGGCATGATGTACGGGTTAGGGTTAGTGAGTTGTGGGCATGATGTACGGGTTAGGGTTAGTGAGTTGTGGGCATGATGTACGGGTTAGGATTAGTGAGTTGTGGGCATGATGTACGGGTTAGGGTTAGTGAGTTGTGGGCATGATGTACGGGTTAGGATTAGTGAGTTGTGGGCATGATGTACGGGTTAGGATTAGAGAGCTGTGGGGATGATGTACAGGTTAGGATTAGTGAGTTGTGGGCATGATGTACGGGTTAGGGTTAGTGAGTTGTGGGCATGATGTACGGGTTAGGGTTAGTGAGTTGTGGGCATGATGTACGGGTTAGGATTAGTGAGTTGTGGGCATGATGTACGGGTTAGGGTTAGTGAGGTGTGGGCATGATGTACGGGTTAGGATTAGTGAGGTGTGGGCATGATGTACAGGTTAGGATTAGTGGGCATGATGTACGGGTTAGGATTAGTGAGTTTCGGGCATGATGCACGGGTTAGGTTTAGTGAGTTGTGGGCATGATGTACGGTTCAGGGTCAGTGACCCGTGGGTATGACGTACGGGTTAGGATTAGTGAGCTGTGGGCATGATGTACGGTTTAGGATTAGTGAGTTATGGGCATGATGTACATCTTAGGGTTAGTGAGTTGTGGGCATGATGTACGGGTTAGGTTTAGTGAGTTATGGGCATGATGTACAGGTTAGGGTTAGTGAGTTGTGGGCATGATGTACGGGTTAGTTAGTGAGTAGTGGGCATGATGTACAGGTTAGGATTAGTGAGGTGTGGGCACGATGTATGGATTAGGATTAGTGAGCTGTGGGCATGATGTATGGGTTAGGATTAGTGAGCTGTGGGCATGATGTACAGGTTAGGATTAGTGGGCATGATGTACGGGTTAGGATTAGTGAGTTGTGGGCATGATGTACGGGTTAGGTTTAGTGAGTTGTGGGCATGATGTACAGGTTAGGAGTTAGTGAGGTGTGGGCATGATGTACGGGTTAGGATTAGTGAGTTGTGGGCATGATGTACGGGTTAGGATTCGTGAGGTGTGGGCATGATGTACGGGTTAGGATCAGTGAGCTCTGGGCATGATGTACGGGTTAGGATTCGTGGGCCTGATGTGCGGGTTAGGATTAGTGAGTTGTGGGCATGATGTACAGGTTAGGAGTTAGTGAGGTGTGGGCATGATGTACGGGTTAGGGTTGGTGAGGTGTGGGCATGATGTACGGGTTAGGATTAGTGAGTTGTGGGCATGATGTACGGGTTAGGATTAGTGAGCTGTGAGCATGATGTACGGGTTAGGATTAGTGAGGTGTGGGCATGATGTACGGGTTAGGATTAGTGAGTTGTGGGCATGTTCTATTGGTTAGGGTTAGTGAGTTGTGGGCATGATGTACGGGTAGGGTTAGTGAGTTTTGGGCATGATGTACGGGTTAGGGTCAGTGACCCGTGGGTATGATGTATGGGTTAAGGTCAGTGAGTTGCGGGCATGATGTACGGGTTAGGGTTAGTGAGTTGTGGGCATGATGTACGGGTTAGGGTTAGTGAGTTGTGGGCATGATGTACGGGTTAGGGTTAGTGAGTTGTGGGCATGATGTACGGGTTAGGGTTAGTGAGTTGTGGGCATGATGTACGGGTTAGGATTAGTGAGTTGTGGGCATGATGTACGGGTTAGGGTTAGTGAGGTGTGGGCATGATGTACGGTTTATTAGTGATTAGTGGGCATGATGTACGGGTTAGGGTTAGTGAGTTGTGGGCATGATGTACGGGTTAGGGTTAGTGAGTTGTGGGCATGATGTACGGGTTAGGGTTAGTGAGTTGTGGGCATGATGTACGGGTTAGGATTAGTGAGTTGTGGGCATGATGTACGGGTTAGGGTCAGTGAGGTGTGGGCATGATGTACGGGTTAGGATTAGTGAGCTGTGGGCATGATGTACAGGTTAGGATTAGTGGGCATGATGTACGGGTTAGGATTAGTGAGTTGTGGGCATGATGTACGGGTTAGGTTTAGTGAGTTGTGGGCATGATGTACGGTTCAGGGTCAGTGACCCATGGGTATGATGTATGGGTTAGGGTTAGTGAGTTGTGGGCATGATGTACGGGTTAGGATTAGTGAGTTGTGGGCATGATGTACGGGTTAGGATTAGTGAGTTGTGGGCATGATGTACAGGTTAGGATTAGTGAGGTGTGGGCATGATGTACGGGTTAGGATTAGTGAGCTGTGGGCATGATGTACGGGTTAGGATTAGTGAGTTGTGGGCATGATGTACGGGTTAGGGTTAGTGAGGTGTGGGCATGATGTACGGGTTAGGATTAGTGAGGTGTGGGCATGATGTACAGGTTAGGATTAGTGGGCATGATGTACGGGTTAGGATTAGTGAGTTGTGGGCATGATGTACGGGTTAGGTTTAGTGAGTTGTGGGCATGATGTACAGGTTAGGAGTTAGTGAGGTGTGGGCATGATGTACGGGTTAGGGTTGGTGAGGTGTGGGCATGATGTACGGGTTAGGATTAGTGAGTTGTGGGCATGATGTACGGGTTAGGGTTAGTGAGCTGTGGGCATGATGTACGGGTTAGGATTAGTGAGGTGTGGGCATGATGTACAGGTTAGGATTAGTGAGTTGTGGGCATGATGTACGGGTTAGGATTAGTGAGTTGTGGGCATGATGTACGGGTTAGGGTTAGTGAGCTGTGGGCATGATGTACGGGTTAGGATTAGTGAGTTGTGGGCATGATGTACGGGTTAGGATTAGTGAGCTGTGGGCATGATGTACGGGTTAGGATTAGTGAGTTGTGGGCATGATGTACGGGTTAGGATTAGTGAGTTGTGGGCATGATGTACGGGTTAGAATTAGTGAGGTGTGGGCATGATGTACGGGTTATGGTTAGTGAGTTGCGGGCATGATTTACGGGTTAGGGTTAGTGAGTTGTGGGCATGATGTACGGGTTAGGATTAGTGAGTTGCGGGCATGATGTACGGGTTAGGGTTAGTGAGTTGTGGGCATGATGTACGGGTTAGGATTAGTGAGTTGTGGGCATGATGTACGGGTTAGGGTTAGTGAGGTGTGGGCATGATGTACGGGTTAGGATTAGTGAGGTGTGGGCATGATGTACAGGTTAGGATTAGTGGGCATGATGTACGGGTTAGGATTAGTGAGTTTCGGGCATGATGCACGGGTTAGGTTTAGTGAGTTGTGGGCATGATGTACGGTTCAGGGTCAGTGACCCGTGGGTATGATGTATGGGTTAGGGTTAGTGAGTTGTGGGCATGATGTACGGTTTAGGATTAGTGAGTTGGGGACATGATGTACGGGTTAGGATTAGTGAGGTGTGGGCACGATGTATGGATTAGGATTAGTGAGCTGTGGGCATGATGTACGGGTTAGGATTAGTGAGTTGTGGGCATGATGTACGGGTTAGGGTCAGTGAGTTGTGGGCATGATGTACGGGTTAGGATTAGTGAGGTGTGGGCATGATGTACAGGTTAGGATTAGTGGGCATGATGTACGGGTTAGGATTAGTGAGTTGTGGGCATGATGTACGGGTTAGGTTTAGTGAGTTGTGGGCATGATGTACAGGTTAGGAGTTAGTGAGGTGTGGGCATGATGTACGGGTTAGGGTTGGTGAGGTGTGGGCATGATGTACGGGTTAGGATTAGTGAGTTGTGGGCATGATGTACGGGTTAGGATTAGTGAGCTGTGAGCATGATGTACGGGTTAGGGTTAGTGAGGTGTGGGCATGATGTACGGGTTAGGATCAGTGAGCTCTGGGCATGATGTACGGGTTAGGATTCGTGTGGGCATGATGTGCGGGTTAGGATTAGTGAGTTGTGGGTATGATGTACAGGTTAGGAGTTAGTGAGGTGTGGGCATGATGTACGGGTTAGGATTAGTGAGGTGTGGGCATGATGTACGGGTTAGGATTAGTGAGTTGTGGGCATGATGTACGGGTTAGGGTTAGTGAGCTGTGGGCATGATGTACGGGTTAGGATTAGTGAGTTGTGGGCATGATGTACGGGTTAGGAGTTAGTTGGGGCATGATGTACGGGTTAGGATTAGTGAGTTGTGGGCATGATGTACGGGATAGGATTAGTGGGCATGATGGACGGGTTAGGATTAGTGAGGTGTGGGCATGATGTACGGGTTAGGATTAGTGAGCTGTGGGCATGATGTACGGGTTAGGATAGGTGATCTGTGGATATGATGTACGCGTTAGGGTTAGGGAGTTGCGGGCATGATGTACGGGTTAGGATTAGTGAGCTGTGGGCATGATGTACGGATTAGGATGAGTGGGCATGATGTACAGGTTAGGGTTAGTGAGTTGTGCGCATGAAGTACGGGTTAGGATTAGTGAGTTGTGGGCATGATGTACAGGTTAGGGTCAGTGAGATTTGGGCACGATGTATCGATTAGGATTAGTGAGCTGTGGGCATGATGTATGGGTTAGGATTAGTGAGCTGTGGGCATGATGTACAGGTTAGGATTAGTGGGCATGATGTACGGGTTAGGATTAGTGAGTTGTGGGCATGATGTACGGGTTAGGTTTAGTGAGTTGTGGGCATGATGTACAGGTTAGGAGTTAGTGAGGTGTGGGCATGATGTACGGGTTTGGGTTGGTGAGGTGTGGGCATGATGTACGGGTTAGGATTAGTAAGTTGTGGGCATGATGTACGGGTTAGGATTAGTGAGGTGTGGGCATGATGTACGGGTTAGGATTAGTGAGCTCTGGGCATGATGTACGGGTTAGGATTAGTGAGTTGCATGATGTACGGGTTAGGATTAGTGAGTTGTGGGCATGATGTACGGGTTAGGATTAGTGAGCTGTGGGCATGATGTACGGGTTAGGATTAGTGTGGGCATGATGTACGGGTTAGGATTAGTGAGTTGTGGGCATGATGTACGGGTTAGGATTAGTGAGTTGTGGGCATGATGTACGGGTTAGGATTAGTGAGCTGTGGGCATGATGTACGGGTTAGGATTAGTGAGTTGTGGGCATGATGTACGGGTTAGGATTAGTGAGTTGTGGGCATGATGTACGGGTTAGGATTAGTGAGGTGTGGGCATGATGTACGGGTTAGGGTTAGTGAGGTGTGGGCATGATGTACGGGTTAGGATTAGTGAGTTGTGGGCATGATGTACGGGTTAGGATTAGTGAGTTGTGGGCATGATGTACGGGTTAGGGTTAGTGAGGTGTGGGCATGATGTACGGGTTAGGATTAGTGAGCTGTGGGCATGATGTACAGGTTAGGATTAGTGGGCATGATGTACGGGATAGGATTAGTGAGTTGTGGGCATGATGTACGGGTTAGGTTTCGTGAGTTGTGGGCATGATGTTCAGGTTAGGAGTTAGTGAGGTGTGCGCATGATGTACGGGTTAGGGTTGGTGAGGCGTGGGCATGATGTACGGGTTAGGATTAGTGAGTTGTGGGCATGATGTACGGGTTAGGATTAGTGAGCTGTGAGCATGATGTACGGGTTAGGATTAGTGAGGTGTGGGAATGATGTACGGGATAGGATTAGTGAGCTCTGGGCATGATGTACGGGTTAGGATTAGTGGGCATGATGTACGGGTTAGGATTAGTGAGCTCTGGGCATGATGTACGGGTTAGGATTAGTGAGCTCTGGGCATGATGTACGGGTTAGGATTAGTGGGCATGATGTACGGGTTAGGATTAGTGAGTTTGGGCATGATGTACGGGTTAGGATTAGTGAGGTGTGGGTATGATGTACGGGTTAGGGTTGGTGAGGTGTGGGCATGATGTACGGGTTAGGATTAGTGAGTTGTGGGCATGATGTACGGGTTAGGGTTAGTGGGCATGATGTACGGGTTAGGGTTGGTGAGCTGTGGGCATGATGTACGGGTTAGGGTTGGTGAGGTGTGGGCATGATGTACGGGTTAGGGTTGGTGAGGTGTGGGCATGATGTACGGGTTAGGGTTAGTGAGGTGTGGGCATGATGTACGGGTTAGGATTAGTGAGTTGTGGGCATGATGTACGGGTTAGGGTTGGTGAGGTGTGGGCATGATGTACGGGTTAGGGTTAGTGAGTTGTGGGCATGATGTACGGGTTAGGGTTGGTGAGGTGTGGGCATGATGTACGGGTTAGGGTTGGTGAGGTGTGGGCATGATGTACGGGTTAGGGTTGGTGAGGTGTGGGCATGATGTACGGGTTAGGGTTGGTGAGGTGTGGGCATGATGTACGGGTTAGGATTAGTGAGTTGTGGGCATGATGTACGGGTTAGGGTTAGTGAGTTGTGGGCATGATGTACGGGTTAGGGTTAGTGAGTTGTGGGCATGATGTACGGGTTAGGATTAGTGAGTTGTGGGCATGATGTACGGGTTAGGATTAGTGAGTTGTGGGCATGATGTACGGGTTAGGATTAGTGAGTTGTGGGCATGATGTACGGGTTAGGATTAGTGAGGTGTGGGCATGATGTACGGGTTAGGGTTGGTGAGGTGTGGGCATGATGTACGGGTTAGGATTAGTGAGTTGTGGGCATGATGTACGGGTTAGGATTAGTGAGTTGTGGGCATGATGTACGGGTTAGGATTAGTGAGTTGTGGGCATGATGTACGGGTTAGGGTTGGTGAGGTGTGGGCATGATGTATGGGTTAGGATTAGTGAGTTGTGGGCATGATGTACGGGTTAGGGTTGGTGAGGTGTGGGCATGATGTATGGGTTAGGATTAGTGAGTTGTGGGCATGATGTACGGGTTAGGATTAGTGAGTTGTGGGCATGATGTACGGGTTAGGGTTAGTGAGGTGTGGGCATGATGTACGGGTTAGGATTAGTGAGTTGTGGGCATGATGTACGGGTTAGGATTAGTGAGTTGTGGGCATGATGTATGGGTTAGGATTAGTGAGTTGTGGGCATGATGTACGGGTTAGGGTTGGTGAGGTGTGGGCATGATGTACGGTTTGGGGTCAGTGTTAGTGAGTTGTGATCACACTATGTTGGCGCTGGAAGTGTGGCGACACCAGCGGGCTGCCCGAGCACATCCTCGGACGTGTTGTTCATTGACGCAAACGATATGTTTCACTGTATGTTTCGATGCACAAGTGACAAAGATAATCTTCACACTGCTTGTCAATATGGGCAAGGAGCTTCCTCATCAGACCACAGCATGCCGGTGAACGGTGAACAACTCTATTTAATTATTTATCTAGATACCTCGTGCAGTGGGCTCTTCCAGTCTTGCCGATGCAAACCTCGCCTACTCACGGGATGAGCTATAATGATCAGTTAATCTACCAACCGTTACGTCTTTGGACTGTGGATGGAAACCCAAGCACCCGGAGGAAACCCATGCAATCATGGAGAAAACATGCAAACTCCTTGTAGACAGTGGCAGGAAATCAACCCAGGACCCAGGTCGCTTGTTTTGTAAGGCATTACGCTAACCTCTATACTACCGTGTCATCCAAGTACACAAAGTTAACCACAAATACGTAAGACACAACAGCTGCACCTACACAGAATAGAGTCATGGAGTATTACAGCACAGAACAGGCCTTTTGGTCCATCTAGTCCATGCTCTCCCAAGTCCCATCGACTCACTCCTGTACCATATCCTTCTAAACCCTCCCATCCATGTATCCAAACTTACTTTAAATGTTACAATTTAACCCATATCTACCATTTCCACCGGCAGCTAGATCCACCCCCTTCAGATTCCCCTTTCACTCTAAATCTGTGATCTCTGGTTCTCGTCTCAGCCAACTTGAAGGGTTAAAAAAACCCTGCTTGCATTTACCCTTTCTAAGTTAGTGAGAGATACCCAGATTTGAAGCAGTCAGCTCTTGCCCAGCCAACAAATGCTCTACCACAGAACTAGCTGTAGAGCCTGGGAGTGCAGCCGTGAATCGGCTGATGAGTTCAACCAATTCTTCAATCAGTTTGACAATTGCCCTCCTGTCAAGTACTGAATGCTCCCTCAGCACCTCCTCCCCCACCCCCAGGGGATGAACAACACAGGCTACCACTGTCTACATCCCCTCTTTCCCCTGCACCTACCATCCACACCTCCACATACCAACCACTATCGTCCAGATCTTCACCTCTCTCGGCCCCCACCTTCCACCAGCTCCCCAGGCATCATGGACTCACCTTCACTACTGAGCAGGTGAGAAGGGCTCTGGGGAAACACAGACACGGCAAAGCATTGGGACTGGATGGTGTGAACCCCAGGGTCCTGAAGGAGTGTGCTGAGCAGCTGTGTGGAGTTCTCCAGAGCATTTTCAATCTGAGTCTCAGCCTGGAAAGGGCCCCGACTGTGTGAAAACATCATGTGTGGTCCCAGTATCCAAGAAAGGCCAACCGAAAGTCTTGAATGACTACCATCCAGTGGCCCTGACCTCACACATCATGAAGACCCTGGAGAGGCTGGTCCTGGTTCACCTCTGACCCCTGGTCAGATCAGCCCTCGATCCTCTGCAGATTGCCTACCAGGAGCACATTGGAGTTGATGATGCTGTCATCTACCTGCTGAACAGAGCCTTCTCCCATTTGCATAAGCTGGGCAGCACTGTGAGGTTCATGTTTTATTGATTTTTCTTGTGCCTTCAATACCTACAGCCCTCACTGCTGGGGGAGAATTTCCATTCAATGCAGGCTGGCACTTCCATTGTATCCTGGATAATGGACTACCTGACTGACAGACCACAGTTCGTGCGGCTTCACAGCTGTGTGTCAGACATGGCTATAAGCAGCACTGGGGCCCCACAGGGGACTGTATTGGCTCCCTTCCTGTTTACCCTGTATACCTCAGACTTTAGATACAACACTGAGTCATGTTACCTGCAGAAATTCTCTGATGACTCAGCAATAGTTGGGTGTATAAAGGGAGGACGGGAGGATGACTACAGGGCCCTGGTGGAGGACTTTGTCGAATGGCGCAAGCTGAATCATCTGCAGCGCAACGTCAGTAAGATAAAGGAGATGGTGATGGACATTAACAAGACTAAGCCTGCACCTCCCTGTTACTATTGATGGTGAGGACGTGGATGTGGTGAGGACCTACAAGTACCTGGGGATGCACCTGGATGATAGTCTTGAGTGGAGCGCCAACACAGAGGCTGTGCACAAGAAGGGCCAGAGTCACCTCTACTTCCCAAAGAGACTGAGGTCCTTTGGAGAATGCAGGCCTCTCCTTCACATGTTCTACCAGTCTGTTATCACCAGTACAATCTTCTATGCAGTGGTGTGCTGGGGCAATGGCATCAACACAGGTGATGCCAACAGGCTCAATAGACTGATTAGAAAGGCTGGCTCTGTTATAGGAGTCAAACTGGACACACTGGAGCCTGTAGTAGAACAAAGGATCCTACAGAAAATCCTGGCAATTCTGGACAATGTTTCTCACGCTCTGCATGTCACCTTGGCTGAACAGAGGAGCACTTTTAGTAACAGACTGAGACAACTGTGCTGCTCCAAAGAGCGTTATATGAGGTCATTCTTACCCCCGGCCATTGGGCTCTATAATAAGTCACCTATAGTCAGGGAAGAGGCGACCCCCCCCCCACTTCCTGTTGGACTGTTTGAGGTTACTTATTTTTTACTCTTTCTTACTTCTCTTCTAATATTTGTATATCTGTGAACTTGTAATGCTACTGCGACACCGTAATTTCCTTTGGGATCAATAAATTATCTATCCATCTATATCCATTAGACACAAGTATCTGACGGATTCCAACGTCGAAATCTGGGAATGAACTAGAGACCTTGAGCTCTTTAATCTAACGCTCTTGCAACCGAGCTGTGCAGAAACTAGGTAAACAATAAGAGACCTGAACTGAGACTCCTCACTAACAGGGATGAATGTGTTTGGCACAGACACTGTTGTGGGCTGAAGGAGCGGTTCCTGTCCATCTTCTATGAGAGGGCTAGTACTTTGCAGAGGTCGTAAAATTTATGTAGGGACTTTATAGCGTAGACGTGGAGAGGATACTGGCCTTTGTGAATGCCCGGACCTCATGATATTGGAGCAGAATTTGACCATTTAGTCCATTGAGTTTGCTCTGCCATTCAATCATGATTCGTTTTCCATTTCCAATCCCATTCTTCCATAACTCTTAACACCTCACTAATCAAAAAAACTATCTACCTCTGCCTTAAACACCCAATGGCTTGTCCTTCACAGTCCTTTGTGGCAACAAATTCCACAGATCCACCACTCTCTAGGTGAGGGCATTCCTCCTCATCTCTGTTCTAAAGGGACATCCCTTTATTCAGAAGCTGTGCCCTCTGGTCCTGAATTCTCCCACTCATTGATACACGTCCACTCTATCCAGGCCAGTTTCTGCGAGATTTCTCCCTCATTCTTATGAATTCCATCAAGCACAGGGCTAGAGCTATCACAAGCTCCCCATACATTAAGCCCTTCATTCCCGCAATCACTCTTGAGAAGCTTCTCTGTGTCCACTTATCTTTTGTAGATGTGTCTTGAGTGGACGGAAGAAAGCCATCTTGACTCAGGGATCTTCAGACGGGGTGTCGAAGTGGAAGGAAGGAAACATCTAATCGTTGCTTAACACAAGAGCTATTAACAGAAAGCAAAATACCAGAGATGCTTAAAATCTGAAAGCATCCTGAGATAAGCAAAGATACAAGGCTTGCAGCAGATTTTGGGGAGGATCTGGGCCTTGGTGGAATGTGAGACACACAGCATTTTGACTCGAGTTAAACATAGTCAAGAGAACCAATCTTCTGAAGCAGGACGTGATGTTCACACTTGATTATATCATTTGACTGAGGACAAAGTTCTACCTTGCTATCCGTCAGACAGACAGCTGGTTACCAAGGACAAATCTTCAGTTGCTATGGAGGGAGCAGGGCAGGCTAGCATCACTTTGAGATAAGACATTCCATAAATCTCAGCAAGAGGCTTGTGCAGCGGACCAACCTGAGAATTCTGAGCAAAGCTTTAATGATAATCTACATAAGACCATTTAGCCCAAGTCACCCCACCATGGCTGATTTATTTCCCCTCATTCTCCTGCCTTCTCCCCGCAGCCTTTGAAGCCCTTACTGATCAAGAACCTATCAACCTCCACTTTATATACACCCAGTGACTTGGCCTCCGTTTGAAATTCATTGATGGCTGCGGAGAACAAATCATTAGGTATATCTTTTATATAAATCTTTGGCCTCCACAGCCATCTGTGGCAATGAGTTCATTAGATTCACCACCATTTGGCTAAAAAAGTTCCTCCTCATCTCCATTCCAAAGGGATGTCCTACTATTCT
Organism: Mobula hypostoma; assembly: GCF_963921235.1. Taxonomy (NCBI): domain Eukaryota; kingdom Metazoa; phylum Chordata; class Chondrichthyes; order Myliobatiformes; family Myliobatidae; genus Mobula; species Mobula hypostoma. Next base: position 63,774,845 of record NC_086105.1, on the reverse strand, counting down.
AAGGCCATGCCCTCCGGTCCTAGAATCCCCCACTACAGGAAACATCCTCCCCACGCCCATTCTATCTAGGCCATTCAAAATTCAGTAAGTAAATCTGAAGGTATTGTCTTGGATACATACAGCACAGAATCAGGCCCTTCAGCCCATCAAGTGGGCCTGACTTTCACACTGATCCCATTTATTCTCCCCACATTTCCATCAGCTCCCTCTGGATTCTAACATTCACCAGCACGTGAGGGCAATTTGCAGAGACTAATTGACCCCCAAACCTGCACCTTTTTGGGGTGTGGGAGGAAACTGGGGCACCCAAAGGAAATCCGCGTCATGACAATGAGTGCATGCAAACTCCACACAGGCAGCGCTGGAGGTCAGAACTGAACCTGAGTCGCTGGAACTTTGAGGTAAAGGCTCTACCTGCTGCCCCAGTCTGCTCAACTTTAGACACAGAGGATATGAAGAGTTTCATCCAGCCGCTTCACCAGACAAGTAGGATGGGACAGCCCAGGTACAAAGATATCTAAGGATTCAGGCTGCATGACTACTAGATTGGCCACTAGAGGGCAGTGCACCTGCTCCTGTCTTCATCAACAGTGTTCAGTTTCAGAGCTTCTAATTCCTCTCAAAGGAGCCTGCCCCGGTTCAAACACGTCGATGTCCAAGAAAGTTTACCAACGGGTCTACATCCTCAGGAGGATGAAGAAATTTGGCATATCCGTTATATCGAAGCTACATATAAAGCTTTCTGTCTGGATGCATTACTCTGCACGTGGCCGCTAGAAACTGCAGAGAGCTGGGGACACAGCCCAGCACATCACAGAAACCAGACTCCACTCCATGGACTCTGTCTGTGCTTCTTGTGCCTGCCTAAATCAGCCAGCAAAACCAAAGACCCCACCCATCCCTCTTCTCCCCTCACCCATCGGGCAGAAGTTACAAAAGCCTGAAAGAACGTAGCCCCAGGCTCCAGGCCAGCTTGTATCCCACTGTTATCAGACTCTTGTACGATAAGGTGGACTCCTGGCCTCACAATCTACCTGTTTATCATTTACCGGCACTGCACTTTCCCTGAAACAGTTGCACATTGTTAGTGTTACTTGTTCTCCTTGTGTAATGATGTGATCTGTATGAGCAGAATGCAAGACAAGCTTTTCATTCTGTCTTGATAAATGTGACAGTAACAAACCAATACCAACAAGAACAATGAAAACAGAGTAAGTTAAGCTGGTTTTCACCCTCAGACTACCAGTGGGAAATAAATGGCCCTGAATTCATTCAGCATCTGCAGTGACTGAAAGAGGCCGTTATGTTATCCTATCACCAGCAGTCTGATTCCCCACCCCACCCCTTTCGGTAATGTAACAGGCACTCACTGGCTGCCTTCAGCAGAATTCTTCAGATTCATGGAGACACAGAGTAGTACAGCACAGACACAGGCCCTTTGGCCCAACTGGGCTAGACTGACCACAGCATCCTCCCTGCTAGTCCCAGGTGCCCATGTCTGACCCATAACCTTCCAGGCCCCTCCTCTCCATTTACCTACACAAATGCATTTTAAACATTTGCAACTCAAAACCCAGTGCAGCTGCAAAGTTTTAATTCAGTTATTTAGTCGATGAAAGTCCAGAAGAAACTAGATTTTAAAGTGATTGACTCACGGAGCACCACAGCACAGAATCAGGTCCCTTTGGCACATCTAGTCCATGCCAGCCTGATTTCGCTGCCTAATTCCATCTACCTGCACCCAGATCATGGCCGTCCACACCCTCTCATCCTTGTACCCATCCAAACTTCTCTTAAATGTTACAACTGGACCCACACCTGCCACTTCCACCAACAACTGGCAGCACCCTCTGAGGTTCCCCCTCAGCCTTCCCTTAAAATATTTCACCTTTCACTCGATGAGCCCAAGGGAAATTTGGACAGGTACATGGATGGGAGGGGTATGAAAGACTATTGACTGATGGGACTAGCAGCTAAAGAGTCTGGCACAGACTTGAAGGGCTGAAGGGCTGTAGTGTCCTATGACCCTCACCGACCCTGAGGGATAACATTCAGCACGCTGTCAGCATATCTTCACCCCTTGCAACTTTGGATACCTCGATAAGCTCTCCCCTCATTCTGCACTCCAGTGAATAATTTTAACCACAAAATTAACCAATTATTACGAGGTCTTCTGGCCCACTAATCTCCTGCAGGGAAAGAAACCTGGTGTAACTAGTGGAGCTCTCGTGAGCCGGGTTCAATCCTGACCTCCGTTGCTGTCTGTGTGGATCTCCATGTGACCTCTGGGTTTCCCATGTGTGCTCTGACTTCCTCCCACATCCCATTAATACTCGGGTTGGCAGGCTAACCGGTCACTGCAAATTGTCCTGGTGTGTCAGGAAGTGTGAAAGTGTGGGGAGATGAAAATGAGTTAGGTTTGGGCTAATGTGAAATTGGGTGCTTCGTGGGCAGTATGAACTTGGTGGGCCAAAAAGCCTGTTTTGTGTTGTATTTTTTTTACTGTCAATAACTATGTCTATGACTGTATGTGAGTCCAAACCCTCAATATTGTGTTGGATTCTTAACGGACCACTGAAATGTCCCAGGAAACCAATTAGTTCAGGGGCAATCATGGACGCCCCAGCCCTGCCAGTGACGGTCACATCCTGTGAGCCAAAGCGCTGTAATCAGTGTGGCACATTCTTTGACAGGAGCTCGACGGCAAGAAGCTATTGAGCCAATCCTTTTAACCGTAACGGATTCAATAAAGCAAGCTGGATTGCACACAAAGGCCGCTTTCAAAAGAACTGTGTTTAAACCCCTCAGCCGGGAGTGTTGTGCGAGTCTGACCTCCATCTGATAGCTGAAGGAACCAGAGCCTAGAGAAAGGGCAGCTCGTTGTATTAAATGCACATTCATGGAATGCTGACAGCAGATATACTCCGGAATTTGATTTTGCTGCATGTGAACATGACTCTGGAAGCTCCATAAACACAGGAGATGCAAAAGTCTACAAAAAGTGGTGATACAACCCAATTCATCATAAGAAAGGTTCAAAATAAATTTATTATCTGCAAAGTACATATTCTTAGGTATCAGTTAGTTTTGTAAAACCATGGATTTGCACCGTGGAAGGTTTGCAGGGTTTGTATGGAAGACCTGCAGTTGCCCATGCTGCAAGTCTCCCCTCTCCACACCACTGATGTTGTCCAAGGGAAGGGCACTAGGGCCGATACAGCTTGGCACCAGTGTCGTCGCAGAGCAATGTGTGGTTAAGTGCCTTGCTCAAGGACACAACACACTGCCTCAGCTGAGGCTCGAGCTAGCGACCTTCAGATCACTAGACCGATGCCTTAACCAGTTGGCCATGCGTCAAGTACATATACGTCACCATATACGACCCTGAGATTCATTTTCTTGCAGGCATACTCAGTAAATCCAAAGACCGTAACAGAATCAACTCGTGTTATCAGCATTGTTATTTATTTGTTTGTCTGTCCTGTGTTTACACAGATTGTCTTCTTTTGCTCAGTGGTGTTTGTAGTCTTTGGGTGTAGTTTTTCATTGATCCTGTTGTATATTTTTTGTTCTACAGAGAACGCCTGCAAGAAAATGAATCCTGGGGTATTATTTGGCAAAGTATACGGACTTTGTTAATAAATTTACTTTGAACTTTGAGATTATACTTTATACTTTATTGTCGCCGAACAATTGGTACTAGAACGTAAAATCATCACAGCGATATTTGATTCTGCGCTTCACACTCCCTGGATTACAAATATTAAATATTAAAAATATTAAAAATAGTAAAAAAATTAGTAAATATTTAAAATTTTAATCATAAATCATAATTAGAAAATAGAAAATGGAAAGTAAGGTAGTGTAAAAAAACCGAGAGGCAGGTCCGGATATTTGGAGGGTACGGCCCAGATCCGGGTCAGGATCCATTCAGCAGTCTTATCACAGTTGGAAAGAAGCTGTTCCCGAATCTGGCCATATGAGTCTTCAAGCTCCTGAACCTTCTCCTGGAGAGAAGAGGGACGAAAAGTGTGTTGGCTGGGTGGGTGGTGTCCTTGATTATCCTGGCAGCACTGCTCCGACAGCGTGCGGTGTAAAGTGAGTCCAAGGACGGAAGATTGGTTTGTGTGATGTGCTGCGCCGTGTCACGATCTTCTGTAGCTTCTTTCGGTCTCGGACAGGACAACTTCCATACCAGGTTGTGATGCACCCTAGAAGAATGCTTTCTACGGTGCATCTATAAAAATTAGTGAGGGTTTTAGGGGACAGGCCAAATTTCTTTAGTTTTCTCAGGAAGTAAAGGCACTGGTGGGCCTTCTTGGCAGTGGACTCTGCTTGGTTGGACCAAGTCAGGTCATTTGTGATATTGACCCCGAGGAACTTGAAGCTTTTGACCTGTTCCACTTGCGCGCAGAATGAGCCCTTCTGGCCCTTCGAGCCACATCGCCCAGCAACCCCTGATTTAACCCTAACCTAATCACAGGAACAATTTATAATGACCAAGTAACTTCCCAACCGGTATATCTTTGGACTGTGGGAGGAAACCCACACGGTCACGGGGAGAACGTACAAACTCCTTACAGGCAGTGTCGGGTAATGAACCCCCATCGCCTATACTGTAAGGCATTGTGTTACCATTCTGCAGATGCTGAAAATGCAGAGCAACATATAAAATGCTCAGCAGGTCAGGCAGCATCTCTGGAGATGTAAAAGTCATTGTTTCAGGCTGAGGCCCTTCATCAACCCTGGAAGCTTCAGTCTTTTCTGAGGAAGGTCACACATGTTCCAGCAGACAGTCCGGGGTCCTGGGCTGACTTTCCAGAGACACGAGTTCAAATCCCACCATGTGCCTCTAAGAGACGATCAGATTGCCATCTGTTCACTAAAAGATGCATGCCAGGGAAGCAAATCTGCCATCCTGATGTGGCACGACAAACTCAGATTTCCAAACCAGCACCAACACACCAATCCTTGACAGCAAGCTTGTCAGCTCTGTCAAACTGCCACGGTGTTGAAAACTTTCCCAAGGCAAGAAGGGATGGGCAATTTATCAGAATGAGAATACCGGTTATTCTCACTGATGTACATTGTGACATTTGGAGTTTCACAGGAAGGAGAGACAGACAGACTTTTGAAGACGTCATCAATACGGGAGAGGCCAGTGCCCATGAAGGAGCTAGCTGAATGTACAACTCTCTGCAGCTTTTTCCGATCTGGGGCAATGAAGCCTCCATCCCCGATGGTGATGTAACCAGTCAGAATGCTCTCCATGGTGCATCTGTAGAAAATTGCTAGAGTCTTTGGTGACATACCAAACCTACAAAGTATAGTGAGGGGAGTGTTCACTTTGTAATTGTTTCAATATGTTGGTCAATAATTGCATCAACGGTGGTCTTGGCAGGCCAGTGTCGCATTAACAAACAGTAACAGAAACCTATACAATACAATAACAGCTGTTCCCATCCGTACAGCGACCAAACGCTCGCTCCCATATCTCCAGATACACTATTGCCATAACCACACTAACCACTACCAGTACGTAGGACACAACATGGCAAAACGCCCCAAATACCTGACAGTTTCAGTAAAGCGGTCAGCGTAATCAAAGACCCCACCCACCATGGGCACTCTCTCTTCCCTCTCCCCCACTGGGCAGAAAACACAAGAGTCTGAAAGCACGTACCACTGGGCTTGAGGAGCTTCTATCCCACTGTTATAAAACTATTGTGTTCGATAACACAAGCAAGAGAAAATCTGCAGATGCTGGAAATCAAAGTAAAACACACAAACTGCTGGAGGAACTCAGCAGGCCGGGCAGAATCTATGGAAAAGTGTACAGGCGACGTTTCGGGCTGAGACCCTTCATCAAGGCAGTAACTGTGTGTATTACCTTGTATGAAATGGGCTCCTGACCCTACAATCTACCTCGTTATAATGTCCACCTTCTCTGTAACTATAACTACTTACTCTGCACTTTATTATTGTTATACCTGGTACGACCTCAATGAGCTGTTGTAATGAACAGCTCTGTGTGAAGAATAGTATGAAGACTCTTTTCTATTGTATCTCCTTACGTTACAAAGCAATTTACCATTTTATTAGCCTGCTGCTATTTGGGATTTATTGCCATGTAAAGTTGACCAAAGGATTTCCTGAGACAGATCAATTGGCTGTAAAGTATTTTCAGATATCCTGTGGTTTTATAACACTTGCGGGCTGCCCCCGGCGCATCCTTATACTTCGATGCACCTGTGACAAACAAAGCTCATCTTCCTTACTATTCCAATCTTTCTTCAAAGCATTGTTGAAATGTGATTCCTTGTATCATCAACTTTGAATAAATAAAGCATGCAAATATTTCATCTTAAAGAGATGGCATAGTTAAATATTTCTTCAGGTTTTCATCACTTCTTATCCAAAACACTGACATTGGTGATTACAGATTGGAAGAAATCCAAATTATTTAACATGTTAAATGCTTTGCGGTAACATTCTGGTTTAAATTCAACATGTTGCAATAACATCTAAAATTAGAAAGCATTTGCATTACTGAATAATCTGTTTTGCCAGTTAACGTCTCAGAGATAATTCCAAATACAAGACAGCAACTGTGTGCAAGTGGAAAGATATTCTGCCTCAAATGAAAATGGTGACCTGCAAACTCTGTTCTTAGAAGCTTCCCAGCACCTGCACCCAGTGAATGACAATTAAAATACATAAAATCAGAGGTTATTTTACTTACAAAGGCTGCCTTTTTGTACTGAAACAGAGAGGCTCTCACAGACACTTAGTAACCCCTCTTCACAGGTTATTAATTCAGTAACTCAGATTGTTCTTACCTGTTTATTAATGATGCACGTTACAAAGATGATTTCATTTAAGAATAACATAAGGTTTCTTATATGACAATTTCATACACCAAGTTTGTTCCTTGCACAACAATACGTTATCCTTTTCAGAAACCTTGGCTGGCATTCATCAAATGTACAGCAGCGGCTATATTGCAAAGGTTCTTCACTCTGAGGTCACTAAAGGTGCGATATGCACTCAGCCGCCACCTCCTCTACCTGATAAAGTGGCCACTGAGTGTGCGTTCTTCATCTCCTGCTGCTGTAGCCCATCCACTCCAAGGTTCGACGTGTTGAGTGTTCAGAGCTGCTCTTCTGCACACTGTTGTTATGACACGTGGTTATTTGAGTTGCTGTCGCCTTCCTGTCTGTCTGAACCAGTCTGGCCATTCTCCTCTGACCTCTCTCATTAACGAGGGGTTTTCACCCACACAACTGCCACTCACTGGGTGCTTTTTAGTTTTTCGCGCCATTCTCGGTAAACTCTGGAGAATGTTGTGCGTCAATCTGAGATCGTTAAAGGTGGGATATGAATATATTTAGGCACCATCTAAAATGGAGGTTTGACTCTGCCACGGACCAGCTCTGAAAGGAGGGAGGTTGGGTAGCAACACCATCCGATAAAAACCCAGTGCTACGGAAACAACAACAGAAGATTCGAAGACCTCAGCCCTGGGAGAGGAAAGATTTCCAGTGGGCTACACCTGGGCACAACCTGAAGGACTGCCCCAGGACTGAAGACTCTGGTGATCTGCTGTCGGCAGCCTATGCCTCACTAGGGGAGATGGGCTTAAGAAAGAGAAGAAAGTAACAGTTTCATAAATAAAGCAAGTCTGTGCAGGGATGGGGATCATTTATTTAAACAGAACTTATTCTGGTGATAAGTTTAATGTCTTAAGGCATAGGATTTTTCAATATTCATTTACAGGCCTTATGGCCCTGCAGCATGACGCCTTACTCAGGGTTCAATTCCCATCGCTGACTGTCTCTTTTGTCTTTCTCTTTCTTATCGCACTTTGATTCTGTGCCCAATGTAACCTGATACTTCAAAGCCACAAGATATAGGAGCACAATCAGGACCTTCAGCCCAGCTCGCAGCGGCCTCTCCGGTGGTGATGTCTGATATCTGTCAAGTAGGGTGCCGTGCACAATCCTGATTTGATGGAGACGGACGTGAGAGCTCAGAGGAACATCTGGTGAAACTTCTGAAATGCCTGCTTCGCTGCTGCTGCTACTGTGTGGTCCAGAATCTCTGGAGGGGAAGGCCCCAAGTCCTCGGCTTTGTTTGTTGTTCGGCGGCCAGGGCGGGGTCGAAGCGCTCGGCTGAGGATGGTGCTTGGTGTCGAAGAGCTGGTTGGAGGCTCGAAGTTTTGGGACGGACTCAGAGTCCGCTGCAGTCGGGTGCTTCCAATGGTGCTGCATCAGCGAGTTGTCGGCGCTTGGAGGTTCATGGCGGGGAGAGTTCCTCCCTTCTACCATCTGCGTGGGATGATGAGGCTATCGGGACTTTGAGACTTTTTTTTACCGTACCCATGGTCTGCTCTTTATCAAATTATGGTATTGCTTTGCACTGTTGTAACTATATGTTATAATTATGTGGTTTTGTCAGTTTTAGTCTTGGTTTGTCCTGTGTTTCTTGTGATATTATTCTGGAGGAACGTTGTATCATTTTTTAATGCATGCATTTCTAAATGACAATAATCGAGGACTGAGTGTCCTCATAATCTAATCTAATCTAATCAAGTCTGCCCTGCTATTCCATCATGGCCCATTTATTATCCCTCTCAACTCCACTCTTCAGCCTTCTCCCGCAAACTTTGACGCCATGACTAATCAAGAACCTGTCAACCTCTGCTTTAAAAACACCCAATGACCTGGCCTCCACAGCCATCTGTGGCAATGAATTCCACAGATTCACCACCTTCTTGTTAAAGAAATTCCTCCTCATCTCTGTCCTAAAGGGACATCCTTCTATTCTGAGGCTGTGTCGTCTGGTCCTAGACTCTCCCACTGTAGAAAACATCCTCTCCACATCCACTCTAACTCGGCCTTTCAATATTCAATAGGTTTCAAGGAGATTCCTCCCTCATTCTTCTTGAACTCCAGTAAGTCCAGGCCCAAAGCTATCAAACACTTTTCGTTTGTTAACACTTTCACCCTTAAATCTCCTCAGGACGCTCTCCAATGGCAGCGTATCCTTTCTCACATGTTGCAATCAATCCCGCATCCACCACATCGCTGGCAGCTCGTTCCACACTCTTACCACCCTCTGAGTGAAGAAGTTCCCCTCAGGTTCCCTTTAAATATTTCACCTTTTACCCTTAACCAATGACCTCTAGTTCCAGCCTCCCAGCGTCAGTGGGAAAATCCAGCCTGCATTGACCGCATCTATACACCTCGATCAAATCTCCCCTCATTCTCCTACACTCCAGGGAATAAAGTCCTTTTCAACCTTTCCCTGTAACCCAAGTCCTCAAAGTCAAAGTTGTGGTCTTATTATCAAAGTACCATACAGTACCCCGAGATTCATTTTCTTGTGGGCATTTACAAGGAAATAATACTAGTAAAATTTATAAAAAACGATACATAAACAGAAACTGACAAACAAGTCCCGGAAAAACCTGTCAATTTTCTCCGCGCTCTTTCAACTTGTTGATATCTTTCCTGTAGGTAGGTGACTAGAACTGCACACAATACTCCAGATTCGGTCTCACCGTGTGCTTCACCTGCTGGAAGTGGGTGGGGGTGTGCAGTTATTCCCATACAGGTACCACTGGGATATTCCACCACATTCAGACACCAGCCACTTGGCTTCTGGTCGAAAGTTGGCCCGCTGACAGCTGCTGTGTGCTATCTCATTGTGCCACTCGGGAGAAAGTGCCTAATTACAGGATCATCGGGGCAGAGTGTTTCAGACAATGGAAGAGATTGTGTTGCGCGGGGGCAGAGCCAAGTTGCTCAAACTGGCTGCAGGACAATACGGTGCTAACAAAAATAAAAAGAGCGCTAGCCTCCCCAGCATTGAGGACATCTCCATAAGGCAATACTGTAGCTCAAAAAGGCAGCATCCATCATCTAGGACCCCCACAACCCAGGGCATTGCTACCTTCAGGGAGGAGGTACAGGAGCCTGCAGACACACACTGCACCATCAGATTTCTGAACAGTCCGTGAGCCATGAACACTATCTCACTAACTTTGCTGTCTTTTTTGCATTGATTAGATATATTCCACACTCCCGCCCCCCGCGTAAATAAAACTCCGCCATGAGCCGTGAAAGGAGGAGAGTTGGCCGTGGGCAGCTACCCCATCCCAGAAATGCTAACAGAAGCTCCAAAGGCCCCCACCCCTGAGAGAGGAAGGAACTGTCAGCGGCCTGTGCTCCAGTAGGGGCAATGGGTTTAACAGGGAGACAACAACTGCAGCCAGCAGAGTGGCGCCCTGATGAATTACAGAAGAAATCAGACTGTTTGGAGTCACGAAAGCTGCTTTTTCTCTCCCTTCTTAAAACTCAGCTGGGTCATTAATGGCTCCCAGGGACTAATTCACCACAATTATTTACCAACGCTGGCGTGCAAGTCCCTGGGGTGGGGTTTGTGTTCAAATCTCGACGCAGAGGCCGCAGCGTTCCCCACTGAGCTGCCTTTGATGTATCCAATAAACCAGGGCTTTTCTAGTTCTGTACAACACAGCCCTCAACTTAGCAGGGGATGTGCAATCGCATTTGTCTCCCTCCCCCGGCACATTCAGAGAGCCCTCCCCCTCAGTGTGTAGACTCACAGTGTACACAGCACAACAGCCGACTTCAGTCCCACATAAAGTGCCTGCCTTGGTACTTCCAAAGTAGCCCAGGAAACGATCCAGTTACTCAAATAATCTCAACATAAAACACACTGCCCACTCAGAGACTCTGACAAAGTGCACCTTTGTGCACAAACTGTGAAAAGTATATTTTGATTTTAATTCTGTTAAAGAGCATTTATTGTTTTTGTTAACTATGAACACTTCAGTCAAGGGTTTTGAAAGCAATCACCCCTTCCCTTACCCGAGATTCATTACTGGAGTTCTCTGCTTTACAAAGTTATTTCAAAATAGTCTGGAAAATATAGAAATCTATATCTATATATCTGTTTATTTATTATATATTATAATAATTATTAATATTATACATAACCTCCTAGGTATAGAACACAGAATGAATATAGAACCCCTAGACTTCTGAAGACACAAATACAAACCTAATAAATTTTTCCAAAGCATTGGAACTAGATTTCTAGATCACCACCCATCTTTAACTTCTAAATAGACGATGATTGGTAGTGGATACAATCTGTAGCAGAATTATGTCTCTAAATTAACACAACCACAGCTTTCCAGCAAATGTGTGAAACATTCATTCGCGGTTTTCGAATAGAATGGTGCATGAAGTGTCAAATTTCAGGATAAAAAAAAACATAGTTCCACGTTTTATGATTTTCTCATTCTCCACATCTGTACTCAATATCGCTAAGAGGTCATTTCTGTAACAGTCTTGTTGCTAACCCGAGGAATAAACCCCTTCCGAAAAGCAGTGTCGGGAATGGCTTTATTCCAAATATTTATGCAAATTAGAAATTACTGACCACCCTACACTAGGACGATTATTGTTTTAAGGCATTCTGCGAAATCTATTTCATTACTTAGCTAGAGAGAAGAACAAACTTAAAAAAGGGCAAATTCAAAAGTTTAAGATTAAAATGTAATGGGTGGGTAGGTTTATTGCTGCAAAGGCAACAGTAGATTAAAAATGAAAATAAAATCGCGGATCTAAACAATAATCTTGAAGTGTGAAGTATTTTGATTTCGTTCGCTGTCTTCCGAAGTCGAAAAAAAGAGACGGGCTCACCAGCTCAATGGCAACAACGTCGCCGAGATGTACGGCCTCGTGGATGGTCTTGGGTGGGTTTTGCGTCAAATAAATGCATTCGTCGGTAAGGATGACAAAGTCGAAGGTTTTCTTGTGCTTCTTCTCTGTCACTACGATGCACGCTTCGTACATTCGGATCTTATTGAAGACGCTCTCGTCCAAGTGTCTTTTCAGAAAGAAATCGAGTTTATCGTGCCGCTTGAAAGGGAACAGATCCAGCTCTTTTCTCGCCATATACAGGAGGAAAGATTAAAACGGACAAAGTTACTGCTGCTTTCGAGTGCAAACTATCACCGATGAGTGTTGACAGCGGGAACGAACTGCTACTTTCGACTTGTTTCGATTGGGCTCAAGCGCGCGCTCCCGGGGAGGGGAACCCCTCCCTCTGACGTCACAATGGCCGCAAGCGCCAATAGCCAGAAGCTCTGCGTCACAGCCACGCCCCCCGCATTCTGTCAATCCATTCATTAATTTACTCAGAATCACAAACAGGTTTATTATCACAGATATATGTCGTGAAATTTGATGTTTTGCGGCAGCAGTATAATGCAAAATATAATAAAATACTATAAGTAGCAATAAGAAATATAAAAATAAATAAGTAGTGCAAAAGAGAGCAAAAAGTGAGGTCGTATTCACGGGTTCACGGTCCGTTCAGAAATCTGATGGCAGAGGGAAAGAAGCGGTTCGTAAACGTTGAGTTTCGGCTCCTGTACCTCCTCCCTGATGATAACAATGAGAAGAGGGCATTTCCTGGATGGTGAGGGGCCTTCCATGGTGGACGCCACTTTTTTGGGTCATCGTCTAATGAAGATGTCCTCGATGGTGAGGAGGTTTGTGCTCTTGCTGGAGCCTGCTTGGTCTTACTGACGATGGATAGAAGGTTGTTGTTGTGACACCTCTCAACCAGCCAATCTATCTCACTGCTGTATGCCTCCTGGTCACCATCTGAGATTCTGCTAACAACAGTCATGTCATTGGCAAATGTACAGATGGCTTTTGAGCTGTACCTAGCCTCACAATCATGAGTATAGAGGGAAAAGAGCATCAGGTTAAACACGCATCCTTGAGGTGCGCTAGTATTAATTGTCAGTGAGGAGGAGATGTCATTCTGATCTCCACTGACTATGGTCTCCCGATAAAGACGTCAATGATCCAGTCGCCTAAACCTACAGTAATGTCCAAAAAGTCTTAGACTCATGTAAAACAAATCTGTAAAGTGAAGATGCTTTCAAAAATAATGAAATGAGTACAAAAAAAGTATGAGTAGTAATCAGTAAAAAACTAAATCAAATCCTTTGTCTTTAAAACTGCATCAATTCTGTTAGATACAGTACACTGCCTTGAAGTTTAATGAGAAAACCAGCTGGTAGGTTGTTTCATGCATCTTGGAGAACCTGCTGCAGTTCTTCCACAGACTTTGGTTGTCTTGCTTTTGCCTCTTCAGGTAATCCCAGACAGCCAGATGATGTTAAGATCAGGGTTTTATGGAGGCCATACCACCTGTTGCAGAACTCCTAGTTCTTTTCGCTGAAGATAGTTCTTTATGACCTTGGCCGTGTGTTTGGGGTTATTGTCCTGCTACAGAGTGAATTTGGGGCTGATCAGATATCTCCCTGATGGTATTGTGTGATGGATGAGAATCTGCTCGTGCTTCTCAGCACTGAGCATGTGCTGCCTTCGTCCAACACCTCAGTCCTCATGTTTTTGTGCATAGGTGAGTCTCTTGGCTTTGTTTCCACTTCAGGGGAATGGCTTTTTGGCAGCAATTCTTCCATGAAGACCACTGCTGACAAGACTTCTCCAGACTTGAGAGGGGTGTTCTTGGGTTCCAGTGGTTTTTGCGAGTTCAGAGCTGATAGCAGTGCTGATTTAGAAGAGACGTCAGTTTGATGTATCTCTTGTCAGTTGCACTCAGGTTCCGTGGGTTGAAATGTTTAATACCAGAGGACATGCTTTTAGAGTGGGGGGGGTAATTTCAAAGGAGGTGTGAGCAGCAAGTTTTTTTACACAGTGGTGGGCATCTGGAATGTGCTGGCAGGTGTGGGGATAGAAGCAGATACATTAAGGACTTTTAAGAAATGGTTGCATACTCACCTGAATGTGAGGAAACGGAAGGGTGTGGACAATGTTCCTCTTTCCGTCAGAGCCCATCATGGTCAGATTCAGCAACATCACACCGGTGTTCTCTGACTACTGCCTCCTGTGAGTCTCCTGTCACCTCTGGGAGGACCAGAAAGCAGGCAGGGATACATGGAAGCTGCTGACCCCAGAGAACATTGAGGAACTAGAGAGGGAGTACACAGGTTGGAGAACCTTGAACGCCTTCCTTGATTCCAGTGTTCACTGGTGGGAAGCCACCAAGGAGAACATCAAGAGGTTCTTCTTCCAGAAAGCAAGGCGGGGTTGGAGGGAACCGTGTAAACTCCAGACAGAGTTGTGACAACTTCTCCTTCTGCAGGGGGATGTGAAGGAGGAGTTGTGAGAGGTGAAAAGCTGGCAAACCCAGCACTTTGCCGCCAAATCCCCCAAGATCATCTTCCAATCCAAGGTCCACACCGTGGAGCAGGATGAGACGTGCTCACATTTCTTCTTCCAAAATGTCCACGGGGGAGATCTGCGATCCACAGCCTTAAGGAAGAGGACGGTACAGTCACATCCTCACAGGATCTGCAGGTCATTCTGTGCCAGTCTGTACGACACTGGCTCCAGAGACTCCCAATGTCATCTAGCATGCATGTGTTAGACAACAGCAAGCGGAAGTATCTGTAACAGTCACTAACCCTGGAGGAGCTGACCGGCCCCGTCCACTCCTCTGGCAGGAATAAATCTCCCAAAAGTGACGGCTGAGTGGTACTCGGCTCTGTGGGACTGGATGGGCACGGATCTCCTGGAAGTGTACAATGTTACTCCGCTAGCTGGCATGAGGAGAGGCATCATTATCCTCATTTACAAACAGGAGGGGACAGGGATGACCTCAGGAAATGGGGACCCATTTCACTCTTGAATATAAACTATAAGACCCTATCCAAGGCCGAGACAGGGTCGAGTCTGTTCTGGGACAGGTGATCCACCCGGATAGGATCCTGGCAGGAAGGACTTGGACAGTCTCGTGCTGCTAAGGGACACTGTAGCCAATGTGCAGGGCAGGGGATGGATGTCTTGCTGGTCAGCTTGGACCAGGAGAAAGCCTTTGACAGGATATCACACACGTATGTGATGGACATTCTCTCCAAAATGGGATCTGGGGAGGGAATCAGGAAATGGATCCGACAGCTCTGTAGTGGAGTCCAAATCAATGGGTGGGAAAGAGATAGATTCCCCTTCGAGTCTGGAGTCAGGCAGGTTTGCTCTCCCTCCATTGTTTTGTTCCTGTGTTGTATTGAAGCCATCAGGAAGGACAAGAAAATAAGAAGGATGATACTATCAGGCAGTGGAGAGATCCAGGTGAAAACCTCCCTGAATATGGATGATGTCAATCTTCTGCGTGGATCCAAGGTCAGTTCACAGATTGATAACATCAGCAACTAGTCTGAGTTGACATCTGGGGCCAGGGTTAACTGTACAAAGAGCGAAGACATGCTCATCACTAACCTGATCCAGTGTCCCCTTCACTATCAGGTCCGATCACGTGAAGGTGTTGTGGAACTGGTTCAGAGGCGTGCAACAAGAATTGGCTGGAATTGACCGGGAAGGTGAAACAGGATTTGAGATTTTGGGGGAGGGCGCTCCCTCTCGGTAACCGGGAAGAACCTGGTCATCAGGTATGAGGTGCTCTCAGGGCTGCTGTATTCATCGTGGGCGTGGCCCATCTCCCGATCCTCCAGCTCGGGAATCATCCGAGCTGTCTTCAGGTTCATCTGGGGATCCAAGGTGGAGCAGGTCGGACAGGTCACAATGCTCAAGTCCCTGGACAATGGGAGTAAGAACATACCCAATGTCATGCTCGCTCTGTTGTTCAAAGTACATTTGTTATCAAAATATGTATACAACCCTGAGATTCATCTCCTTTCAGGCCCCACAAAACAAAGAAACTCAAAAGAACACATTAAAAATAGACTGTCAAATGCCCCTAAAAAAATACCCAAAAAAATGTATTGTGCAAACAGTAAAAGTAAGCAAATAGCATTCAGAACTGATGTTTAAAAGTAGTCTGTCCACAGACACGAAGCCACAGTCTCAGTTCAGCACAGAGCAGTGAGCTGAACTGAACCAGCCCGGCTCGGTACTCACCTCCGACCCCGACACCCTGACCTTTGCAGTCTGGCCCAGCACTTAAGTTGTCCAGTTGTTTCTCGCTCTTGGGCCTGGGCACCGCCTCCACAGTTTGGCCCGCATCCAACCTTTTCAATTCAGCCTAGCGCTGAAATCAATCAAATCTTTCCTTGCTCTCGAGGACAGGCCCGGGCTCTGCCTCACCTCTGCTCGGATCTGCTGCATCGAATCACCTCCAAGTCTGCTCCAGCAATGGCCATACACTGGCTCACTCCCCGCTCTCTGGCCCGGAGCCCACCACACCGCAACTGGACTGGATCTTAGAGGCTTCAGTACACACTGATTGGTTATCAGAAAAGATGTTACAGTACTAATAAAATGTCTAGTTGTTTTCTTCATTTTGTTTGCCAACAATAAGTAGATGCTAAGTTTCACCAGCGCCACCTTAAACCAGCGTGTGGCTGCATCAGGCTGTGCGTGGAACCCAGGTACATATGCAATAGGCAACAGACAATAGGTGCAGGAGTAGGCCATTCGGCCCTTCGAGCCAGCACCGCCATTCACTGTGATCATGGCTGATCATCCACAATCAGTATCCAGTTCCTGCCTTCTCCCCATATCCCTTCACTCCACTATCTTTAAAAGCTTTATCTAACTCTTTCTTGAAAGAATCCAGAGAATTGGCCTCCACTGCCTTCTGAGGCAGAGCATTCCACAGAACCACAACCCTCTGTGTGGAAAAGTTTTTCCTCAACTCCGTTTTAAATTGCCTACCCCTTATTCTTGAACTGTGGCCTCTGGTTCTGGACTCCCCCAACATCGGGAACGTGTTTCCTGCCTCTAGCGTGTCCAATCCCTTAATAATCTTATATGTTTCAATCAGATCCCCTCTCATCCTTCTAAATTCCAGTGAATTTAAGAGGAAGTTAGATATAGCCCTTGTGGCTAAAGGGATCAGGAGGTATGGAGGGAAGGGAGGTACAGGGTTCTAAGTTGGATGATCAGCCATGATCATACTGAATGGCGGTGCAGGCTGGAAGGGCCGAATGGCCTACTCCTGCACCTATCTTCTATGTTTCTATGTATACAAGTCCAGTTGCTCCAATCTTCAACATATGACAGTCCCGCCATCCTGAGAATTAACCTCGTGAACCTACGCTGCACTCCCTCAATAGCAAGAATGTCCTTCCTCAAATTTGCAGACCAAAACTGCACATAATACTCCAAGTGTGGCCTCAGCAGGGCCCTGTACGACTGCAGAAAGACCTCTTTGCTCCTATACTCAACTCTCCTTGTTATGAAGGCCAACATGCCATTAGATTTCTTCACTGCCTGCTGTACCTACATGCTTACTTTCAGTGACTGATGAACAAGGACACCCAGATCTTGTTGTACTTCCCCTTTTCCTAACTTGACATCATTCAGATAGTAATCTGCCTTCCTGTTCTTGCCACCAAAGTGGATAACCTCGCGTTTATCCAAAATAACCTGCATCTGCCCACTCACCCAACCTGTCCAAGTCACTCTGCATTCTTATAACATCCTCCTCACATTTCACACTGCCACCCAGCTTTGTGTCATCTGCAAATTTGCTAGTGTTACTTTTAATCCCTTAATCTAAATCATTAATGTATATTGTAAATAGCCGTGGTACCCCACTAGTCACTGCTTGCCGTCCTGACCAAGTATTCCTGCCATTCATACCAAGTACCATCACATTTTGAGGTTCTATCTGTCCCTGGTGTTGCGAAGGGTGGATCTGGCCCCATTTCCATGCATCGTCCCAGTCAGCTGGATGTTGCTGCGCTACCTGTCTTTAATGGAAAAGTTCTTCCAGACCAATATCTTTGACCACAAGTCCATCAGCCAGTGGTCAGCATGGAACGTCCTGCAGACACTGCAGGAGAAGGACTCGATAGACACAGTGGGCTGGTTTCCTGAGCAGACAGTCCAGACCATCTGGCAGAAGGCCTCATGGCCAGGCCTCACCAACAGGCCCCATGACCTTGCCTGGCTGACTCCCAGTCAGATCCTCCCTGCATGCCTGACCGTCACTCCCACCGCGGGGAAGGGATGGTGTCTCACCTCTTTGCATGCTGTGGGTTATCCAAGAAGGTGTGGAGGAAGGTGAAAGGGTCTGGGTGTCGCATCTCAGCCCGAGCAGCTGCGTAACGGGGGGGGGGGGATCCCTGATCTCCGGGCTGTATCCAGAGACGCTCACGGGGACAAGCATCGGGTGCTGCTGGCAGATCATCATTCCGGTGAAGAATGCTCTTTGGTCAGCCCGAAACTTGTTGGTTTACCAGCAGGTCGAGACGTTCAAGGAGGAATGCTGCCAGCTGGCACATTCCAGGCTGCAGAAGTTCATGCTGAGGGATGCACTGAACCTCGGAGTAGAGGGAGGGGGAAAGAAGTCCCTCATTTATTGTAGTATTTAATGGTGGCATCGGTGAACCACAGTGATGATCTGTGGGCTGAGGACAACACTTCTAGATAAACCTCTTTCAAATTACTCTCACTGCAACCTGCAGCATGCCATCCCTCGAAGCAATGTACTTTTAAATCAACATAATGATCTGCAGGTTTCACAATCAGCTGAAGGTCTCGGCAGTCCAGGCAAGTATGGCACTTTCAAGTGGAAGAAGGTTCATCACCATGGCCAGAAGCAAGGCAGGTTGGGTGGGGGGTGTGGTGGACCCCAAACCAGTCTGAAATGCAGAGGGATGAGGCCCCCTCTACCCAGAATTTTGTTAGTAAATGTGCAGTCGCCAGAGAGCCAGAGAGCAAGACTGAGGACCTGAGGGCAAGATTGCTGTATCGGAGAGAAATGAGAGACTGTTATATTCTATGCCTGATAAGGATGTGATTCTCTCTGTGGCAATTGCCAGATACAGTTATCAGACCCGAAAGCGTCTTGATTTACAAAATGGACCAAACTGCTGATTTAGAAAAGGCAAAAGGGGGAGGTGTGTGTTTTATGATAAACTCTCGATGGTACTCTGAAGTGGTGATTTTGTCGAACTCGTGTTCCCCTAACTTGACTTGGAACATCTAACAGTCAAATGCCGTCTGTTCTATTTACCTAGGAGTTCTCCTCCATAATCCTGACTGTGGTCTATATACCACCAGTGGCCATATAATCAAGCACTGGTGATACTGCATAATGCTGCATCCAAACAAGAAACAGTCCATCCTGACGTATTTCAAATCATAGCCGGGGGCTTCAAACAGAATTCTTTGAAGAAAACCCTGCCCAATTACCCTCAGCATATAACCTGTAGCACCAGAGGACCCCCCAGCATACAAGACCACTGTTATACTAAGAAAAAGAATGCCTACCATTCTACCCCCAGACCGCATTTCAGTGACTTCCCTCCTAACTGCACACATGTAGAGGCTAAAGACCAAAGCTCCAGAGATTAGGACAAAGAGGAGGTGATCGTGGGAGGCAGAGGTGTGGCTATGGGATCGCTTTGAGTCAGTGGACTGGGCTGTGTTCAAGGTCTCATTTGTGGATCTGAATGACTACACCAGGTTTGTAACAGTCTTTATTAAAACAGTTATAGATGAGTGTGTCCCCACAAAATCATTCAGAGTCTTCCCCAGCCCGACACCCTGAATGAACCATGAGATTTGCATAGGGTCAGATCGGAGGCATTCAAGCCTGATGACCAAGAAAGTTACAAGAGGTCCAGGTACAATCTCTGGAAAACCATCTCTCAAGCGAAGTGGCAGTTCCAGACTGAATTTGAATCAATGAACGATGCTGGACAGTGGTGACAGGGCTTGAATACTATCACCTCTTATAAAGTGAAATTAAACTACATAGATGACAACAGGGCTTTGCTTCCAGATGAGCTCAAAGCCTTTTATGTTCATTTTGACTATCAAAACATGGAGGAACCATCACAAACTCCCACATCCAGTCTTCAGGAGGGTGAATCTATGAAAAGCATCTGGCTCAGATGGGGTACCTGGCCAAGAACTGAAGTGCTGATCAACTGGCTGGACTGTTCACTGAGATCTTTAACCTTTCATTTCTGCAGTCTGAGGTATCCACCCACTTCAAGCTGGCTTTAATTATATCGGTGCCCAAGAAGAGTGTAGTAATCTGCTTCAATGACTATCATCCAGTCGCACTTAGATCCACAGTGATGAAGTGTTTTGGGGAATTGGTGATGAAACATATCAACTATTTGGATTTTCAAAAGGCTTTTGACAAGGTCCCACACAGGAGATTAGTGTGCAAACTTAAAGCACACGGTATTGGGGGTATGGCATTGATGTGGATAGAGAATTGGTTGGCAGACAGGAAGCAAAGAGTGGGAATAAACAGGACCTTTTCAGAATGGCAGGCAGTGACTAGTGGGGTACCGCAAGGCTCAGTGCTGGGACCCCAGTTGTTTACGATATATATTAATGACTTAGATGAGGGAATTAAATGCAGCATCTCCAATTTTGCGGATGACACGAAGCTGGGCGGCAGTGTTAGCTGTGAGGAGGATGCTAAGAGGATGCAGGGTATCTTGGATAGGTTAGGTGAGTGGGCAAATTCATGGCAGATGCAATTTAATGTGGATAAATGTGAGGTTATCCACTTGGTGGCAAAAACAGGAAAACAGGTTATTATCTGAATGGTGGCCGATTAGGAAAAAGGGAGGTGCAACGAGACCTGGGTGTCATTATACACCAGTCATTGAAAGTGGCCATGCAGGTACAGCAGGCGGTGAAAAAGGCGAATGGTATGCTGGTATTTATAGCAAGAGGATTCGAGTACAGGAGCAGGGAGGTACTACTGCAGTTGTACAAGGCCTTGGTGAGACCACACCTGGAGTATTGTGTGCAGTTTTGGTCCCCTAATCTGAGGAAAGACATTCTTGCCATAGAGGGAGTACAAAGAAGGTTCACCAGATTGATTCCTGGGATGGCAGGACTTTCATATGATGAAAGACTGGATCGACTAGGCTTATACTCGTTGGAATTTAGAAGAGTGAGGGGGGATCTTATTGAAACGTATAAAATCCTAAAGGGATTGGACAGGCTAGATGCAGGAAGATTGTTCCCGATTTTGGGGAAGTCCAGAACAAGGGGTCACAGATTGAGGATAAAGGGGAAGCCTTTTAGGACCGAGATTAGGAAAAACTTCTTCACACAGAGAGTGGTGAATCTGTGGAATTCTCTGCCACAGGAAACAGTTGAGGCCAGTTCATTGGCTATATTTAAGAGGGAGTTAGATATGGCCCTTGTGGCTAAAGGGATCAGAGGGTATGGAGGGAAGGCTGGTACAGGGTTCTGAGTTGGATGATCAGCCATGACCATACTGAATAGTGATGCAGGCTCGAAGGGCCGAATGGCCTGCTCCTGCACCTATTTTCTATGTTTCTATGTAACTCCTGCCTGGGAACAACTTGGATTTGCTCTAAGTTGTCTATTGGAGCAACAGGTCCACAGCAGATGCCATCTCACTGGCTCTTCACTCAACTTTGGAACATCTGGACAGCAAAAATGTTCTTCATTGACTATAGCTCAGCTTTCAATACCATCACCCCTTCAAAACTAATCAATAAGCTCCAAGACCTTAGCCTCAGTACTTCCCTGTGCAATTGGATCCTGGATTTCCTCACTTGCAGACTCCAGTCAGTTCAGACTGACAGCAGCATCTCCTCTACGATCTCCATCAGCAGTGGTGCACCACAAGGCTGTGTGCTTAGCCCTCTGCTCTACTCGCTTTATACTTAATAACTGTGTGGCTAAGCACAGCTCCCATGACATATTTAAGTTTGCTGTGGTAGTCTGATTCAAAGGTGGTGATGAATCAGCATACAGGAGGAAGATTGAAAATCTGGCTGATTGGTGCCATAATAACCTCTCGCTCAATGTCAGCAAGACCAAGGAGCTGATTACTGCCTTCAGGAAAAGACAGCCAAAGGTCCATGAGCCAGTCCTCACCAGAGGTGGAGACTTCAAGTTCCTCTGAGTTATTAGCTCAGAGGCCCTGTCCTGGGCCAGCACTTAAGGGCAATTACAAAGAAGGTATGGTAGTGCCTCTACGTTCTTAGGAGTTTGCAGAGATTCATCAAGCCATCTAAAACTTTGATAAACTTCTATAGATGTGTAGTGGAGAGTATATCGACTGGCTGTATGGAACTACCAATGCCCTTGAATCCTAGAAGTAGTGGATACAGGTAAAATCCTCCCCAACATTGAGTACACCTACATGAAACATTGTTGCAGGAAAGCAGCATCCATCATCACAGACTCCCACCACCTAAGACATGTTGTCTTCTCGCCGTTGCCATCAGGAAGAAGGTACAGGAACCTCAGGACTCACACTATCAGGTTCAGGAACAGTTATCACCCCTCAACCATCAGGCTCTTGGACCAAAGGGGATAACTTCACTTGCCCCATCATTGAACTGTTCCCACAACCTGTGGGCTCACTTTAAAAGGCTCTTCATCTGATGTTCTTGATTTTTATTGCTTATTTATTTATATTATTGTTTCTTCTTTTTGCATTTGCACACTTTATTTCCTGGTCTCTGGTTGAACACCAGTGTTGGTGTAGTCCTTCATTGACTCTATTGTGTTTATTATTGTATGGATTGATTGAATATGCAGGAAAATGAATCTCAGGGTTATATATGTACACTAGTAAATTTACATTGACTCCTTTTCCCCATGAAAGAGGGAAATCTCTCCCAGTGACTGAGCTCAGTGGTTCCTGGAGGCGTGCAAATTCCAGTCTGCCCTGTGGAACTGTGAGTCTAATAAAGGTCTGTGCTGGGCATGTTAATTCAAGGGATGATATTGATATCTCGCATATATATTTTCAATAGATATGGTAGATTTTGCTCATATAGCATAGGTAGTATCCTTCAGCTAGCTGTTGTAGGTAAATTAGTTTATGCACTGAGGTACAGTGAGGTTCATTACACTGCATTGAGGAGTCCAAAGGAAAAGAATAACAGAATGCAGAATATTGACCATATGGCAAAGGAGCATAATTAAGCCATTAGGCCCATTGCGTCTGCTCTGCCATTCCATCTTGACTGATTTATTATCCCTTTCAATCCTGTTGTCCTGCCTTCTCCCCATAAGCTTTGGCACACTGATTAATCAAGAACCTATGAACCTTCATTTTAAATATACCCAATGACTTTGCCTCCACAGCTTTGCACCTCAGAGTACAGGCTCAGAGCCATCTAACATCCTTTTCATCCCTGGGGTTGTACTCCTGAACCTCCCTCTCAACCCTCTCCAGTGTCTGCACATCCTAGATAATGAACCCCAAAGATACCCACAATACTCTGCATGTCTGACCTCAACATAAGGATGTACAAGGTTAAATCTAGTGTTACAGTTATGCAGTGCAAGGGAACAATAAGGTGCAAAGCCATGTAAAGCCATGTACCCACCCAGCTCTTCCTTCTGTTCCATCAGATGGAAGATAACTTGAGAATATGTAGCACTGGACTGGAGGGCAGCTTCAATCCCACTGTTGGAGGACTCTTGATTGGAAAATCTTTCACCTTACACACTCACCTCACCTGCACTGTACTTTCTCTGCAATTTTAACACTTCTGCATTTACATTTTCTTATGCTCAATGTATGGAATGATTAAAACCTTTTCTCTATCTCAGCACAATAATAAACCAATTACCAATGTCAGATAAGAGCTGCCACACAAATACATGGAACAGTACAGCACAGGAACGGGCCTTTAGCCCACAACGTTGTGCTGAACTAATTAAACTAGTAAGCAAATGGCCAACTAATCTCTTCTGCTGACACAATATCCATCATCAGTCCATCTTCCTCACATTCAGGTTTATCTAAACATTTCTCAGAAGTCCCTGATGTATCTGCCTCTACCACTACCGCAGGCAGCACATTCCAAACACCCACCACTGAGTAAAAAAAACTTGTCGCTCATATCTCCTTTGAAATTACCCTTTTTCCTTAAATCATGCCCTTCAATATTAGATATTTCAACGCTGGGAAAAAGATGCTGTCTACCAATGTGCCCTCTAAGGCGCATGTGCACACACATCTTTTGCACAAAGGAATTTAAACTGCACACAAAAGGTTGCCGCCCTTTATCTCATTGGCATGCTAAATATATTTCATGATCATTCTATCACATTTCCTTTTCGGGTTTCTGATGCAGATGGTGTTACACTGTTTTAATTGAAGAAATTATTCAGTGCAAACTTTGTCATCATTGGGCAAAAATTCACACAGCTACAAGATTTTCGTGTACACAGGCCATTACAAATTAAAAGGAAACATTGCTGTCTACTCCATCTGTCACTCAATCTTATAAACCTGTCAGATCTCCCCTCAGCCACTCCAGAGAAAACTCCAATCTCTTGTTTTAGCACCTGCCCTCTAAACATCCAGTAAACCTCTTCTGCATCCTTCCTTCCTACAATGGGGTGACCAGAACTGTATGCAATACTTCAAGTGTGGCCTAACTAGTTTTATAAAGCTGCGACATAACTTCCTGACTTTTGGACTCAGTGCCTCAACTAATGACAAACATGCCATATGCCTTCTTAACCACCTCATCAATCTTGCCCTTAAGTCTCTTTGCATTTCGCCTCCCAAGGTGCAACACGTCACATTTGGCCAGGTTAAACTCCCATCTGCCATTTTTCAGCCCGTATCTGCAACTGATCCATGTCCCCATGTTCTTTGCCAGTCTTCTATGCTATCCACCCCACCAACCATCTAAGTTACTAACCTACCCATCTACATTTTCGTTAAGATCATTTATATATATATATATAAAAAACAAACATTAGTGGTCCTAGTACAAATCTCTGTAACACCACTAATGACATACTAAGTCCCTTTGACACTATGTCTTCTATGGGACAGCCATTTCTGAATCTAAACAGCCAATTCCCATGTAATTTAATCTTCAAACACCCTACTAAAATCCATTTAGACAACATCCACAGCTCTACCTTCACCCTCAAAACTGCCATCAAGTTTGTAACACGATTGTCCCACACAAAGCCATGCTGGCTTTCCCTGATCAGGCATGGTTTTTCAAATGCTCATAAATCCTATGCCCAAGAATTCTCTCCAGCAACTTTCCTACCACTGACATGAGACTCACTAGTCTGTTTTCAGGATTATTCCTGGTTCCCTTCTTGAATAATAGACATCAGCTACTTGTCAGTCCTCCAGGACTTTGCCTGTGCTTAGATGACACAAAGATATTGGTCAAGGCCCCAGCAATCTCTCGTATGGTATTAACCTTGGGTACATTCCATCAGGCCCCAGGGACTTATCGACCTCAATGCTCTTTAAGACACCCAATACTAAACGAAGTAACAGTGCGATGAATTAACCCATGCTGAAATATAAGCATACATTTCAGAACAGTGCTTCATATTTAAAAAAGACAGGACTCGGGCAACTGTCAGCCAGACTTTTATTTTCATACAGATCCAACACAAAGGGATCAATACATTTTAGAAGAAAGTGTTCGGTCTCTTGGTGGTAAAACGTGGCTTGTGCTGGCGACGCAGAATTCGGTGTGGGAGTGGGAACTTGATCTTGGAATCCTGTAAAGTAATTCAATTAAAAAGAAAGAATTAGGTTGCAAAATATTAATAATGTCTTGAATTTAAGTTATGCTGTTTACCAGCATGTTTATCATTATGAATTCTCAAATTGCGTAGAGATCTAAAGTAACAATAAAGCTCCAAAGGGTCTCATCCCAAAACACTGAAAGTCTATTTCCTCCCCACAGTTGCTGCCTGACCCCAGACCCTCTAGCATTCAGCATTGTATGTTGCTAACAAAGTAATAGTAAAAGAATAACTGGTTGTGTGATTATTGGACTGGAGTTTATATTGATCTCCTTCAGTTTAGTGTTTCTGTTGCCGATTGGCAGGTGGGAGATGTTACGTTTTATGTAAGGGAGGGTTGGGGATTTGGGGTCTGATGTTCTTGGTGTTTTTTTCTGTGTGGGCAATCTGTCAGTTTGATATTATTGTCACTGTTCTTTTTTGTGAGGGAGCCATGGTTTTTCTGTATTTCATGGCTGTCTAGAGCAGATGAATATCAGAGTTGTATTGTAATGCATACTTTGACAATAAAATGAGAGAATCACAGAGGCGTGTGAGGAGAGGGATTTTAGAAATCGATGCCTGTACACAAAGGCACTGCTGACAATACACGAGCCAGAGATGGAGGCTGCCAGATACGTGGGAGCTTTAGGGATGCATCAAGAGTAAAATGAGCAGCACAAATTGTAAGGAAGCATCAACATTTTGAACTGAGCTCCTTCACAAGGACCGTTACTCTCCTCCATAGATGCTGCATGACGTGCTGAGTTTCTCCAGCATTTTATACATTGCTCTGGATTTCCAGCATCTGCAGAATCTCATTTTGAGATGGGAGGTGTGCTAGACCAGCAGCGAATACAATTAGCTGACTATGGGAGTACAGATGACATCGACAGCAGCTGGAAGAGAACAACTGTGAGGACGTAGAAGGAACTGCAAAGGTACACAAATGGGGACCAGTGGGTGAGGGTTGAGGGTTGTAGGATACACAAGGGAAATAGTTAATAGACAGTTGTGGCAACAGCACATTGTGTGGCTGGAAGCTTATATAATAGAACAGGAACATATTTACCAAGCCCAAGCAGAGTTGCTTCCAAATCCCATTTCCCAGCTCTCGCCTTTTGGTGCTTTCAGTCACGGCACATTGGCTGCATTTTACATGTGGTGGGGTGTCTGCCCCACCACCTCTTCAGGCAGAAAGTTTTAGACTCCTATTAATTTTGGGGTGAAAATATTTTCCTCCTAGCAATAGTCTTAAATGGATACTCCCAAGTGAATGAAACCCCTTTTTGAAAATACCAAGATGAAATGGAGTTGCTGAGTAGAGGATGGAGTTTACACCAGGGATCCAAGACAATGGTCCCTGATCCTCCAGCACTTCACTGGAGTGAATTTTTTTTCCCACTTACTTGAGTGCAGAGACAGCAGAGATCAGAATCACTTTATTGCCAGTATGTGAATCACACCAGAATTAATTGTGGTTCAGTGCCAAGCATAACACACAGGACAATACCATAACAGACACCACAATAGCAACCAACATTTAGCAGAAAGGTCACATGCATAAGCATCAATAATCAAACTTAAATAAATGTGAACATATGAACAGATTACCAACAGACAAGGTGAGTAGGAAAGATCATTTAAGATACTATGTCAGGTGTCAGTGTAGATGGGGAAACTGGTGCATTTTCAGCTATTTTTGATGGATACTGTCATCACAAGGAGGAAGCCCAGGACAGAACCCAGAGGATTTATGTTAGAGATTTGACAGGGAACATTCACTACTCACGTGGAACTGCTTGACAGCAGGACGGCGACACTTGCTTGACGGAATCTCCTCCACCCTCATGATTTGAATGGAGTGAGCACGAGCACGATGGCGAGCTCCCATGTCACGGTCTACAAGGGATGAGCAGAATGGAATGTTCAACAAATAATTAAACGACAAGTATTTACAATTCAGCCGTGAGGCGGTGGAGCAGCTCCAGTGAGCCAAGCTCGTTCCTGACCTCGGACACCACGCGTGGAGATTGCACGTGACTGATGTGCAAGGTAGGGAGATAAGTGCCCTAATGCATAAATGGTTGGCAAATCTGGAACGATTGATGGGAACAGATCACAGGGAAAATTAGTAGGAGAGCGGGATTGCTTTGTGTTGACAAACTCGGTGCATTCAAATAGCCTCCAAAATCATGTGAAAAAAATATGAAAAGATCAATATCAATGAAAAACAATATACAGGAGACAATTATTTCATTGTCAAATTGGGTTTTAGAACTGATCATACAGGGGTCCTTCAGTCTGCAATGTTGTGTGAACTCTTTAATTCATTCCGAGATCAATCTGATCCTTCCTCCTACGTAGCCCTCTCTGGCACAATCCCTGCCACACATCCACCACTGTGTAAAACACCTACACATGACATCCCTGGTGATTTTCATCCCAACACCATACAGACCTTTGTATTAGTTCTTCAACGCTTACCTGAATTAAATCAGTTATTTGTCATATCGACCAAAAACCCACATCATTTCTAGAGCATGAGGTGACTTGGTACATGAGCTAACTGCACATGAACATCAATGTCTCTCTGTATTTCAGATTTAACCACCACTAACTTTGTAGCAAGGTTCATAATCTCCAGTCACTAGAAATAACCTGAGTTTATTTAGCACCTAGCTGAACTATGACAGTAACTGACTTGAATTTCCCCAAATGCCTTATCATCTAAAAGCAACGCATTCCAACAACCTGCACTTGGTTTCAGCACCAAATATTGACTATTTCCTGAACTTGGTGTGTATGTAGTGGATGTCTGAAAGCTGTGCTGTGCAATTACATAATCATAATACTTGCCAATACACTGTTAACTCGCAGGCCCAAACACTTCAATATTTAAAATAAAGCAACAAGACAATTTGTGGAAGTACTTTCAAAGTTCGTGTTGAATGTGCATGTTCTCCCTGTGACTGCACAGCTTTCCCCTGGGCCCTTCCACACCCCAAATGGCTGCCAGGTTAACTGGCCACTGTAAAATTTCCCAGGTGTGTCGGTGAGTGATAGAATCTGAGGGGTGTTGGAGAGAATAAACCATTGGAATTAGTGTAAAGCAGGGAGTCGATGGTCTTCAGGACATGGGAGAACATGCTAACAGTAGTGGAAGCCAGGACTGAACTTGAGTCAGTGGAGTTGGCAGGCAGCAGCTCAACTAGCTGCACTTCTAACTCACATTAGTAAGAAAGCTACTTACAGCACAGGGTGACAGCACCAGCAGTGGTCAGGTCTCTGTACTCCCGGTACATGTTATGAGTTCCACTCCGGGAGTCATAGCGCAGCCAAATTCCAAAATTCTTCACTTTTTCTGGTGACTTCTCATAAACCTGCAGAAATTAAACAAAGTTATCAGCTTTCAACAAAACAAATGAAATTCCTCTTCTCAGAACTCCTTTAATCAGGAAAAGGTTCCTGCAGATATTTTGGACCAGTAATTGTTTGGGTGTCAACAATTCCACAGACTTCTAGGAAAATAAAAAAAATAGGAGCAGGAGTAGGTCATTTGGTCCACTCAACATGATTATCTACTTGCCTTTTCCTCAAACTTGCTATGCAAAAATCATTATTTATCCACAGTTTAGTACTTTTGAACTAACATGCGCAGTTTAAACCCTGTTTGGAAACGAGGGTGGGACCGTACAGATAAATTCATACACATAAACAGGAATATTTGAGGCCCAAGACTCTTCGCCGGGACTGGGAAAGCACGAAAACGCAGCTTAAAGTTGCAGAGCGTGGGAGTGGTAGAAGGAATTCTGGTGATAGATTGAGAGAAAGCAAGAGGAACCAGAAAGGGTATGCCTTGCATAGCAGCATTTGTAGAAGTATATGTAGTAGACGCAAGGTCATGATTTCACATGCCACATCTGAAAGTCTTCTAATCTTAAAAGTATTAAAAAACAAATCATGTTTCTTGAACAATACCAATCTCAAGTCTTGAAACCCTTGCAGAGAATTAAGCAAATTAAGAATAATCTGGAAATAATTACAACACACACCCAAGTCTGCAGCTAATATTAATTTTACATGCAAACACAAATAGTACAGAATAAATGCCAAAATGCTGAAAATCCAGCTATGGATACATGAGCAGTTTCACTTAACAACAGAGCTGCAAGACATTCCTTAAAATTGAAATCACACTGTTTATAACACAATCTAGTATTCTTGAAGTCAATAAAAATACACAAAGAAACATCAGTTCTGAACAGTAAGTGATTCTGGATCAGGACAAGACCTCCACTGCCTGGATCCTGATCGTTGGAACATATTTCATATTGTATCAACAAATCATGTAGTACCTTTAATTTCACTTTTAGAAACATGATAAAGTTTCAAAAAGGCGACAAGGTTCATTTGATTTCCGCACACCTAAAGAAAGACATCAGACGATCAAGCAGAATGCCTTTTGGGTTGGTATGCAAAACCAGAACACAACAGCACTTTCCATGCTCAGTCCGTAAACAGTGTAGCGCTTAGCGCAAATGGCAAAGGCTACTGATTGATATTCAATTCCTGCCGCTGCCTGTACGTTCTCCCAGCGGCTGTGTGGGTTTCCGCTGGGTGCTCTAGTTTTCTGCTACATTTCGAAGACGTAATTAGGATAAGTTGAGAGCATGCTACGTTGGTGCCGCAAGCATGACACTTGTGGGCCACCCCAATAACAATCCCTGTTGATTCGATGCATTGCACTTTAGGTTTCGATGTATACAGTCGGCCCTCCACGTCCGCAAGTTCAACCAACCGCAAATCGAGAAAACCTGGAAGTGCTCTTTATACTCTATTGTCGCCAAACAATTGATACTAGAACGTACAATCATCACAACGATATTTGATTCTGCGCTTCCCACTCCCTGGATTACAAATTGACAGCAAATAATAAAATTTTAAATTATAAATCATAAATAGAAAATGGAAAAATGTAAAGTAAGGTAGTGCAAAAAAACCGAGAGGCAGGTCCAGATATTTGGAAAGTATGGCCCAGATCCGTTCAGTAGTCTTATCACAGTTGGAAAGAAGCTGTTCCCAAATCTGGCCGTACGAGTCTTCAAGCTCCTGAGCCTTCTCCTGGAGGGAAGAGGGACGAAAAGTGTGTTGGCTGGGTGGGCCGTGTCCTTGATTATCCTGGCAGCACTGCTCCAACAGCGTGCGGTGTAAAGTGAGTCCAAGGACGGAAGATTGGTTTGTGTGATGTGCTGCGCCGTGTTCACGATCTTCTGCAGCTTCTTCCGGTCTTGGACAGGACAACTTCCATACCAGATTGTGATGCACCCTAGAAGAATGCTTTCTACTGTGCATCTATAAAAATTAGTGAGGGTTTTAGGGGACAAGCTCTTCTAGCACTTGTTGTTCCAACATGTACAGACTTTTTTTTCTTGCCATTATTCCCTAAACAATGCAGTATAACAACTATTTTACATAGCATTTACATTGTATTAGGTATTATAAGTAACATAGAAATGATTTAAAGTATATGGGAGGATGTGCGTAGGTTATCGTGGATTGAGATCGGAAAAAAAACGGAAGTTCTCTTCCTAAGTAAGTTGGAACAGGTACATCCAGTGTTATTTAGCGTCAGTTAGTCAAACGTTTGTCTTAGCATATCGTATATATTTTCCCTTCCTATGCATTATAAAACACAAGAAATATATGTTTCAGTGCCGGGCTTGGGAACGGAAGTTCCCGAATTCGATCTGTTGACAGACGGCTCCTGAGCGCGCTTCCCATCGTGCCGGGTTGACGTGGAGGATCAAAAACCCAAAACCCAATAATTAAACCACTACGTTGTTTAGTATAGTTGTAGCTTTCATTGGGACAGGGCCTTTCTCACTTTATCCTTTAAAATTGTTCCAATCGTTGACTGACTAGCCTAACGCTTTTCCAATGACAGATGGCGTTTCACCTCTTTCTGATCGCCTTATTATTTCCACTTTATTTTAAATCACGATCGTGATTATTTTCGTGAACAGAAACACTGCGAATTCAGAGTTCCACCGCATTTAGACAGGTTGAGTAAAGGACTTGAGCATCCACGTTTTTTGGTATCCGCGAGGGGTCCCGGAACCAATCCGTCGCCAATAAGGAGGGCCGACTGTATACGACAAATAAAACTGATCTTTTAATCTGTTGTTTGGGAGGATCAAGTTTTTAGATTTTTGGATAGTATAGGTACCAAGGGATAAAAAGAGAATGGACTTCATCAATTCCTCCAGGAAACAGAGTCCAGAGCCAAGCAATTTTCTGCTATACCCGTTTACGTGGGTGAGATGTGGTGCTGCCCTTGCACTTTACTTCCAACAAGCTGCACCACCATTACAATCCAGCACGTCAAACAGCAAAGACCACACTGCTACCTTGGTACATCTAGACATGTTTACCTGGCCACAGTAGACAATTTCCCCAGCAGACTTCTTCAGTTTCTTCATCAGCGAAATGAAGTACCAGAATCGAGACTTGGCAACAATATGATTTGGAGCAAAGATCCGCATTCGATAGAGAGGAGGGTTGGCATCTTTAGGTGAGGGCAGGCGCCGCCCAATCACCTTGTATTCCTTGAGCTGAAATGTATGCAATATGTTATGATGTGTACATCACACAACACAAAAACAAAAAACTTTCATTTTTCAAAAGGGGATACGGTACAACTCATTTTCACACACATTAAGTCATTAAATGGTAAAACAATATTCTTCAGCTTGCCCTGAAAATTAGGGTCAATCACAGGACCCTGCAGAGAGTGGTGCGAACAGCCCAGAGCATCTGTAGTCACAGTTCCCATGATTCAGGACATTTACAAGGCCAGGTGTGTAAAAAGGGCCCATAGGATCACTGGGAACCCACATCACCCCAACCACAATCTATTCCAGTTGCTACCATCTGGGAAGCAGTACTGCAGCCAGGACCAACAGATTCCAGGAATACTTCTTCCACCAGGCCATCAGACTGATGAACTATATTACATTGACTGTTACTATAATTATAAATTACTATCAATTGCACATTGCATATTTAGATGGAAACGTAACAAAGATTTTTACTCCTCTTGTATGTGAAGGATGTAAGAAATAAAGACAATTCAATTCAGTATTGTGTTCACTGACCCAAGCACGGTATCTTCATCACCAGTTTGTCATACAATTCCATTACCCTCTGTGCAACACATTGAAACGTTGGAAATGTTAGGAAATATTGTTTCAGATCAATAATCATTCTATTAAATCTAACCAGCTACACTTTTCTCCACAGAGAAATAGTGCTGCTGTGAATGTTGACCTGCAAACCTGAGGTGGGATTACTAAAACCCTTAAGGAGAATTGCTCTGCTATTTGATATACAAACATAAGAAATAGGAACATTTGGGCCCTTTGGCCCACAATGCTGTGCTGACCATGTAACCTATTCTAGAAACTGCCAAGAATTTCCCTAGCACACAGCCCTCTATTTTCCTAAGCTCCATGTAGATTAAAATACCCTACTGTATCCACCTCTACCACCTTCGTTGTCAGTGCTTTCCACACACCCACCACTCTGTATGAAAAACTTACCCAACATCCCCTTGGTCCCCCGAGACCTTGAAGGACAATTATGGATGTAAGAGTTTGGTTAGCCTCGATACAGCAATGTAACCCGTTTCGCTATTTATTTTTTCTATTATAAGATACGGATTTTACTTCACCTATGATAACCCTGCATGTCTGTTTTTTATCCTGTTTGTTCTGTTATTGGCAAAACAAAGTTTTAAAAAAATGTGCCCTCTCGTGTTAGCCATTTCAGCCCTGGGGAAAAAAATCTCTAGCTATCCGCACGATCAATGTCTCTCATCATCTATGCACCTCTGTCAGTCAGGTCACCTCTCATCTTCCGTCACTCCAAGGAGAAAAGGCCGAGTTCACTCAGCCTTTTCTCATAAGGCGTGCTCCCCAATCCAGACGACATCCTCAAACCTGTTCTGCACTCTCTCTATGGTATCCACATCCTTTCTGTAGTGAATTGACCAGAACTGGGGTCTGACCAAGGTCTTATACAGCTGCAACATTAACTCATGCTCTGTATGCCTTAACACTGTCAACATGCACAGCAGCTGAGTGTCCTATGGACAGGGACGCCAAGGTCTCTCTGATCCTCCACACTGCCAAGAGTCTTACCTTTAATACTACACTCTGCCTTCAAGTTGCACCTACCGAAAGGACCCACTTCACACTTATTCGGGTTGAACTCCATCTGCCACTTCTCAGCCCAGTTCTGCATCCTACCATGTCCCTCTGTAACCCTTGACAGCCCTCCAGACTATCCACAACAGCCACAACTTTTGTGTCACCAGCAATGTTGGCATTTGGCACATCAAGCCTGTTCTGACATTCAGTAATATTATGGGGTGAGCCAGCTCGACCTGCCTGCCTTTGCCCCATAATTCTCTTGCTATGCAAGTCAGTACTTATTATCTTATTACTTACGGGTTAAAATGCTCAGTAAAAAACACTTGGGGGACTGAACCAATACAACCAACCATAAAAACTGAAAACGCTTGGAGCACTGAACAGGCCATGAAGCGTAGCTGATCCTGATTTGGTCTCTACGCCCACACTCAACTCCATTGTGGCTCTCCCTTACCCAGGACATGCGTCCTTCTCATTGCTACCACTGAGGTACAGGAGCCCAAAAGTATACAATCAATATTTTGGGAACAATTTCTCCCTGCCCCACCCCAGTCAGATTTCTGAACGGACAATGAAACTATGCATCTTTTTCTTTTTTCTGCACAACTTATTTAATTACATGTACATATATTTTCTTATTGTAATATACAAGATCCTTTGCTCCTGCCAGATTTAGAAGCTCACTCTCAGAATCAAGCTTACACTGGCATGTATCATGAAATTTGCTAACTTAGCAGCAGTTCAATGCAATATATAATATACAAAAAATAATTACAGTATACATACATTAAATCGATTAAAATTGTGCAAGAACAGAAACAATATATACTTTTTAAAAAGTGAGTAGTGTTCATGGGATCAATGTCCATTTAGGAATCAGATGGCAGAGGGGAAGAAGCTGTTCCTGAATCACTGAATGTGTGCCTTCAGGCTTCTGTACCTCCTACCTGATGGTAACAGTGAGAAATGGGCATGCCCTGGGTGCTGGGGGTCCTTAATAATGGACGCTGTCTTTCTGAGAGACCACTCCCTGAAGATAACCTTGGTACTTTGTCACTCCATATTGATAATTACAGTACTGTGTAAAGACTTGGGCACCCTAGCTATATGTATGTTGCCATGACTATTGCACAGTACTGTATAATATAAGACGAGTTGTCGATGTCCTAACTTACACTGTTGCGGCCTTTGTACCACATTTGTCTGATCACCGCACTCTCTGCAAACGTGACATTATTCTGTTTCTCCTCATAATCTCCCTCTTTATTGCATGTTCCAGTCTTCTGTCAATAAAAGCCTTTTAACATGATATCCCAGCTTCAGACATTACCGACTTGAACCCTCCCATCACCTGCCAGCTCCAAACCTACCCTCCACATTTTATACCAGCCAATGCCAGGTGAAATGGTCTCAACTCAAAATGTCGCGTTACCGCTGATTCCTCCACTGCTCCTCCAATAGTGTCTGCTTTGCTTTTCTTGAACTAACTCGGTGCAGGCGCGATCCGCGCGTGGACGACACAGTTAAACCTCTTTGTACCTGACAACAGTAAACCAATAGCAAAGGCTCCACAAGCCGACCGGGTCGGGGCCACGGCTTCTAAAATACATTGTCGGATATTGTGTACGGAAAGGGCCGCCGACCAGGCGTTGAAAGCTGAAAGGAAGAGTTCTGGGACAGGCTCCGCTTACTCCCTTTGATGCCGGCTGAGGGAGATGCGGCCCCCCGGGTGAGGCAGCACATGGCTGCAGGCCTCGCCCGCCATCTCCCTCCACCAAACCCCCGGGTCGCTAAACCCCACCAATGCACAAAAACCTAGGTCAGGCGTCCTTCCCACACCTTCACGCCAGCCCATACCGCTCCCCTGGCGGTACCGGGGGCCCCCGACCCGAACCCGCGGCCATTCAACCTACGGTGCCCGAAGCCTTCATGTCGCCTCCCGGCCGCCTGCCTCCAAAAAGAGGAAGTTACGTCACCGGTAACGCCGGTCTCAACCTTCCCTTCCGGAAATGACGACACGAGGCGCTCGCGAGCTAGCTGTCAGCCTATTGGCTGAAACTGCCAAACAACTACACAGATTTCAGATCGGAGAACCATATTTACAGATGCGGGGACGTTCACATTAACACTTTCATTCTTATTGTCAGTTGGTGTGAACGCAGTAACTAACAAATTTTATTGACTTAATGCCAACATGAAAAACGTCATGGCGAGTTGAGCCAATGGGGTGCAAGCTCTCATCCAGCGTGTCACCGGTTAAGGGAGAGGCCTGAGTTACTTTCGCTAATCAGCTCCACTTAATCTTTTTTAATTCCTGCGTGAGGCAGATGACGTGTATAGACTGAAAATCAAGTATAAATGTGTATACAGGTGTGTTTATTCATTCTTCTCTCACTCAATGGGTTTGAAAGGATTCGGTTCCGGAGGTCGTGACCCGCCCTCCCGGTGTGTCCGGGCGACTTCCGGCCGAGTCTCCACGCGAGGCGCTTGGGAATGAGGGAAGGTAAATTCGGGGTTGGGAGGTAGGAAGGAGGGAGTGTGGATCTGGGGGAAGAGTGGTGTGGAAAGCTGGAGGGAGACTGGAGAACTAGTGGTGTTAGGGAAGGTCTGCAATGGGAACGGGTAGTGGGAGGGAACGAAGAGGTAGAGGTAGTGGAGGTCCGAGGCCCCCCCCACCTCCTCTCGGTGGGAGTAGGTCTGGGCCCCTGAACGTACACCAACACAAAACTCTTGGCTTCTTAACCAGCTCTCCCCCTCGCACAGCGCATTTCAAACCCTAGCCACGTCCATGCTCCATCCTTAATATCAGACTCCGCACTCTTCCCCCTCCCCCCCTCATACCCAGCCTCTGATTAGGATCAAAATCAAGGTTGTTATCACTGACATACATCGTGAATTTTGTAGCTCTGTGGCAGCAGAGTGCAATACATAAAAATGTTTGTAAATTGTAAGTAGAGCAAATGAGGAATATTGGTAGTGTTATGGGTCATGGACCATTCAGAAATAGGGTGGTGGAGAGAAAAGCTGTGCCGAAAATGTCTACAGGCTCCTGTACCACCTCCTTGATAGCAGTAATGAGAAGAGGGCATATTCTGAATGGTGAGAGTCCTTAATGAAGGGTGCTGCCTCCTCAAGACACTGCCTTTTGAAGATGTCCTTAATAGTGGCAGGACCCCCTCTCCCATTCACCCCTACACCCTTAACCCAAGCCTCGTCCTTTCTCTCCCCCCACCCAGCTCTGTCTGTCTGTATCTTGTTTTACGGCGGTTGGCATCCAGCTTAATGGTGCATTACCGCCACCCTCTGCTCCAGAATGTGCACTAGACATACATTCTAAATCCCTTCTCTCACACACACACACACACACACACACACACACACTTCACCCTCCCATCTTTGACCATCCTAGTACCCTATTCCTGTTTATTCGTCATATTCTATAAAAAAACCCCTGTACCCCTTAAAAACGCTAAAAATACCCGGACTTGTGCTCTCTCACCCATGCCCAGCAACCCTTTTAATGTGAATTCCTGCATCCCCAACTCCCTTAATTTATTTCTCATCATCTCTCTCTGTATCCCATACTTCATGCAACACAAAACTACATGTTCTACTGACTCCTCTTCCTGACATTCCTCACACAATCCTGTCTGGTGTTTCCCTATCATTTTCAATGTTTTGTTTAATGCACAATGCCCCAGCCATAACCTAGTCCACACAGTTTCCTCTCTTCTGTTTCCATTACCTACCCTAGTAACTGCAACACACTTTTGTATTTGATATAAATCCCCACCCAGCTCAACCCAGCCCCTGCTTAATAACCACATCCTTCCCCTTGTCTGGTCCCCCTCTTCCAAAAAACCCTATCCCCCAGCTTGGTTCCTGTTCAGTTCCTTTCTTTTTTTCTTCCTTCCTCCTTGCCCAGTCCAGCCCTTTATACACCTAGCTAGACCCCCATTCAATTAGCCCTCCCTCCTACTCACAGCATCCCACACAAAATGTTGGAGGAGCTCAGCAGGCCAGTAGTATCTATGGAAAAGAGTAAACACTTTGGGCTGAGACCCTTCAACAGGACTGAAAAGGAAGGGAAGGAAGAAGTCAAGGTTTCAGGTGGATAGGTGAAACTGGGAGAGGGGTGAAGTAAAGAGCTGGAAAGCAGATTGGTGAAAGAGATAAAGGGCTGGAGAAAGGGGAATCTGATGGGAGAGGACAGAAGACTCTGGAAGAAGGGGAGGAGCACTAGAGTGTGGTGATAGGCAGTTAAGAAGATAGGGTGAGATAGAAGAACAGGGAGTGGTGAGGGGGTGGGGTGCAATTACCAGAGGTTGGAGAAATTAGTGTTCATACCGTCAGGAGGGAGGCTACCCAGATGGAATATAAGATGTTGCTCCTCCATCCTGAGTGTGACCTCATCATAGCAGTAGAAGAGGCCGTGGACTGACACGTCGGAATGGGAAGTAGAATTTTAAATGGGTGACCACTGGGAGATCCCACTTTTTGTGGTGGATGAAGCGGTCTCCTAATCTATCTCAGGTTTCACCAATATACAGGAGGCCACACCAGGAGTACTGGATACAGTCGTTGACCCCAACAGACTCACGGGTGAAGTGTCACCTCACCTGGAAGGACTGTTTGGGGCCCTGAATGGTAGTGAGGGAGGAGGTGTAGGGGCCGGTGTAGCACTTGTTCCACTTGCAAGGGTAAGTGCCAGGAGGGAGATCAGTGGGGAGGGAAGAATGGACAAGGGAGTCATGTAGGGAGCGATCCCTGTGGAAAGCAGAAAGAGCAGGGGAAGGAAAGATGTGCTTGGAGGCGGCAGAAGTTACAGAGAATTGTGTGTTGGACATATGGGCTAGTGGGGTGGTAAGTGAGGATAAGACAAACCCTATCCCTGGTGAGGCGTGGGAGGATGGGGTGAGGGCAGGTGTGTGCAAAATGGAAGAGATGTGTGTCTTCCCCCTCCCCCCCCAAAAAAAACTTTCCACAGGGATCCATCTCTATGAGACTCCTTTGTCCACTTGTCCTGCCCACTGATCTCCCTCACTACCATTCAGGGCCCCAAACTGTCCTTCTAGGTGAGGAGACACTTCACCTGTGAATCTGTTGGGATCACCTGCTGTATCTAGTGCTTGGGTGTGGGTGTGGCCTCCTGTATATCGGTGAGACCTGACATAGACTGGGAGACCGCTTCAGTGAGTGCCTTCGCTCTGTTTGCCACAAAAAGCAGGATATCCCGGTGGCTACCCATTTCAATTCAACTTCACATTCACGTAGGAGGAGCAACACCTTATATTCCGTCTGGGTAGCCTCCAACTTGATGGCATGAATGTCGATATCTTCATCTGGTAATTCCCCCCCCCTCCCCCGCCCTTCACTGTTGCCCATTCCTGTTTGCCCCCCCAAATCTTATCTCCTCACCTGCCATTACCTCCCTCTGGTCCTCCTCAGCTGTCCCTTTCTTCTGTAGTCTTCTGTCCTCTCCTATCAGATTCTCCCTTCTCCAGCCCTGTATCTCTTTCACCAATCAACATCCCAGCTCTTCTCTCCCAGTTTTACTTAGCACCTGCCAACTTGTACTACTTCCTCCCCTCCCCCTACCTTTTTAGTCTGACCCCCTTCCCCTTTCCAGTCCTGATGAAGAGCCGCGGCCCAAAATGTCAGCTGCTTGTTCATTTCCATAGATGCTGCTTGACTCCAGCATTTTGTGTGTGTCACTTCGGATTTCCAATGTCTACAGATTTGGTCATGTTTGCTACCCTACACACAGCACATTTTGTGCTCAATTAGCCCTCTTCCCCCCCACCACCACCACAGCCTGGTCCCTTCTCAAACTGCACACGCTCCTTATTCGCCACCCCTCATTTCGTCAGCCTGCAATATCTTCCTTAGCTTTGGGGGCACGGGGGTTTTTCTTGCTTCGGGATTTGCTTGTTCCCCTATAATTTAAGAGCTGTATGCAAATAGCTTAGAGCTCCCTCTCTCAATAACATCTGTTGTATGTATGCTCCTGTACAATAGCATTATGTTCACAATGCCTGTCTCGACGTCCTGAGAAGAACTGGTATTGGAAACACGAGTTGAAATTCTGTAATGTTGCACTTTAATTCATTTAAGGATCAACTCTATTCACCATTTATATTTCCATGCGTTCGGAATTTGCTGTGGCATGTTGTCATGACATGCAACAAGGACGACAGTATTTAAGGATTCTGACAGTGAAGAATTATATAAACATGAAGGTTAAAGTAAGGTTAATTAAACAAGTGTGGAATTAAAAAGCTAATAGGAATGAAGTTTATCATATCATCAGAAAAGCCCCACTAATCCTCTTTCAGAAACAACTCAGTCACCCTCCCTCATCTGGAGCAGTCCCAGTTTCACTTTTAAATGGTTGCACAAGCTTCTCTGTTCCAGGGCAATGAGAGGTGGGCTATACATGCTGATCTTGTAATGTACGTGTACACAGAAAGGTGCTGGGAAAAGGCCAACAATGCCATGAAGGAACCCACCCAGCCTGCTCACGTTTGCCCCACTCCCGGCAGGGAGGGGACTACGTAATGTCCACTTACTAAACCACCTGCCACCACTACCTTGTCAGAGTCGTTCCTGTACCTAGCATCACTCTATGTACAAACACATACAGTCAGTCTACCTATATAAGCTAATCTTATGTTGTTATAATTACTTTTTTTAGTGTTGCATCTAATCTGGAGTGACAATCATTTCGTTTTTTTAAACTGGTGTACTGAATAGCGATAATAGTTTTAATCTTGATGCCCACAGCCTGTATTTATAAAACAAAAGGGAATGGTAGTTCTTTGGCTTGCAGGAGTTATTTAATGTGTCAAATGTGTTTTCCTAATGCCAAAGCGCATTTTTTTTCTGGTTTTCTTAACTTGGTAGGGAGTGTATGATTTTAAGGTTGCTGTATCTGTACTCAAGTAAACAGCAAAGGAGTAGTTGACTCGAAGTGGAGATGTTGCATCAGCATCGTAGACTGGCAAAGCCACCAGTACTGAATACACTCTGAGATGGTGACAGAATGGCTCTTGTCTTGCATCATTGCTCAATTCCATCGTACTTCTGGGCAGATGAATGTCGGTCAGTTTGTTTGTGCTGAATTTAATGCCGCTATAGGTGAATCCATTCTCTGTTGTTGCTCTTTGCCAGATGCTTATGGACTGTGAATGGGAAGCGAGCAAACCCTCAGTGAAGAATAGGTAATCAGCACAATGGATGAACAAGCTCTCCTGGGCTTGAGCCCAAATGCAGATGCCACTTTCAGACAGAGGGTGAGAGAAGTCATCTGCTCAATTAACTGTTTTGTCTTGCACAGATAAACTTAATATTTAGTCTGTCAGTGCAGGTTAAAAATGTTCATGTAGCTGAATGGAAATGTTAATGTTACCATCAAAAATTGATGTACAAAACATGCTTCTAAATGTTAAAATGTAAATGTAATATATTTGGTAAGCATGCCTTTGCTGATTTTAAACATTCATGAAAACTTGGGTTCTGCAAGGTATGAAGTCTGTTCTGTCAAAATGCCATGTTCATGCTTTATGGAGAGACTCTGATTGAATTAGGGTATTCTTTCTCCTCCATGGATTGACCAGGAAGTAAACAGGCTTTTTATTTCCCTGATTCATAAGATGTTTTCAGTTAAATGTTGCTGGGCTAATACTGTGGTGAAACTGGCTGGTTTACATGATTTCCTGTGTCCTGGCCAAGCATTAGGATATATCATGTTGCATCACAGGCAAGAAGAAAAATCAAATGAAAATCCACACAGCATAGTTCCATCCCCAGCATCTCTATCTATACCTTGGCATTCTTGCTGAATTCCCACATGCTGTC
Source organism: Mobula hypostoma (assembly GCF_963921235.1). Taxonomy (NCBI): domain Eukaryota; kingdom Metazoa; phylum Chordata; class Chondrichthyes; order Myliobatiformes; family Myliobatidae; genus Mobula; species Mobula hypostoma. The sequence continues at coordinate 63,733,225 of NC_086105.1, read as the reverse complement.
TTTCTTGTCAAAAAAACATTACTATTCATTGCAATATCTGTCAACCTGACCTATACATGATGATTGTCCATTTTACCTATAGTTGTGTACGCTTCGACCCCAGACTGGAAAGTCCGTGTCTCTACGGTTGAATAAACCTACATTAGATTCTGGTTAAGGAAGGCCTTGATTGTAAATTCTTTCCATAACACCCTTTCCCGCACTGCAATATACGGTTGGGTTGAGTTGTTTTCTGATCTTGGCAATTTACTTGCAAACGTTGTGTCACCATGTGAGGAGACATTATCAGTGCACGATTTGTGGTGTCCTTGGCCTTTATATGCTTAGCGGTCAGCTGATTGGTTGTCATTACGGTTAAGTATATAAAGACCAAGCATTTGGAGGGCACACCACAATTAACATGGCACTGACAATGTTTGTAAGTAAATTGCCGAAGTCGGAGAACAGCTTTACGCAACCGTCAACCACCTGAGGTGCACGTTTTGCAAATTATTTCGGCTGCAATTTACTGCAGCTTTATCACTGCAATACCCAATTCTTGTCTCGAGCACTTCTGTATTTAATTCTTTCATTGATGAGTGTGCCTTCTGATGCCAAGGCCCAAAAGTTTGCAAATTAGAATCAATTCCATTAACTCTTTGAATTGTACAGCAAAGAGAGGTAGTATATACATTATGTATATACTGCCTCTCAAGTCTGATTCATCCCTCTAGTATCTCTGCCATGTCAGTGGAAATCATTTCCTTTAAGTATTTATCTAATTCCATTTTAAACGTCACCTTTGGATCTGCCTCCACTCATTTTCATCCAGTTTTCTTTTGGATCTCTTGCCAGTTGTAACAAATTGTGTCCTGATGTCATTCCATTCAGTCAAGAGAGAGTGAGAGAGATTATAAAGGGATTAGTTTTATGTGTCACAAGAAAGCATACCCACAATTTACTAACCCTATTATGTGCATCACTGGAATGTAGGAGGAAAACAATACCTGGAGGAAGCCCATGTGGTCATGGGGAAAACGTACAGACATTTTATGGGGGGGAAGTATATAATCTAATTACAGACAGTGACAGGATTTGAACCCCAATCTTGTAGCTGGCGCTAAGAGTGCTATGCACTGTGCTGCCCATGCCTCTACTATTACTGATTTTTTTTTTACCCCTAGGGAGAGCCACGGTAGTTTTTCGAAGTCTATCCACTTAACATAATCCTTCATGTCAGGAACTGTTCTGGCAAGTGATTGTCTTCCCCCCCCCCCCCGATGTACTCATTTCCTAGAGTACGCTGTTCTGAACTGGTATAGTACTGCTTCTGGATATAAAATAGTGTTTCATTTGGATTGGCGTCCCATAAGTTTTTTAATTTGTGTGCTGTGCCCAGGGACCCAAATGCTTTCTGCTTGAGGCCATTTGTGCACCAGCTCTGCAAGTGTATGCTTGTTGGTTGATCCTTCTGTGGTCACGTGTGTTTTGAAATGAGAACTCTGGCATACAAGGAAATAGTGCAGATGCTGGAAACATCTGTAACTGGCACAGAATAAACTTTTAGTATTGGAAATGCATCACGGTACCAGGTTCTTTCACCTCAGTTCGCCCAGTTGCACTTGTGACCAATTAACCTACTAACCTGTCTGCTTTTGGAATATGGGAGGAAACTAGAGCAAAGCCACTCGGTCACAGAGAGAACATAAAAACTCTTTACATGCACATTGTTTATGATCTATTCTTTAGGCACTGGCGTATTTTGAACAGTTAAAAGTTTCCCATGACGCATGGCAGGTGTGTGCTGAAGCTTTAGCACAGGGAATATACAGGTAGGCAGAGTACTTCTACTTCGTCTGTTTTACAGATACTTTTGTAGCCTTTCTGCTTAAAAAATGTGTTCGAGGCAAATAAGGAAAACAACATTGAATTGGAGAGGTGGTTGAGATTTTGGAATTTGTGAAAGTTAAAAGCAGGTAAGAAAAGATCAAAATCAATTGTTTTTTCTTGTCCTCAGTGATGACCATGTGAAGTTCTTTTGTATTCAAGTACTGGAACATCAAATTAAATTCAGGTAAGAGATGCAACTCTCAGTATTACATTTTGAATTCAAAATCAGACTTATTAGCACTGTCTTGGATTACGTGAAGTTTGTCATTTTGTGGAGATCTTGCGGCACTCCCTTGTGCTTGCCCTTGTAGTCAATAGACATTAATATTCCAATGCTCTCCAGCCTTGCAATATCGTCAAGCTGATCTCACTCACAACATGAGGCTACTTCATAACCTTACACGATGATTATCCATTTTTACCCGTAGTTGTGTGCTCTTTGATCCCAGTCTGAAAACCCTCCATGTCTGAGTGTCTATAAGTCTGATTGTGCGAACCTACATTAGATTCTGGTTAAGGAAGGCCTTGATGGTAAAATCTTCCCAGAGCACTTTCCCATCACTGCAGCTTTATTGCATTCCTCCAACTCTTACTTTGAATTAAAAAATAAATAGTGCAAAAACAGAAGGAATACCAAAGTAATAATATTCATGGACCATTCAGAAATCTGGTAGAGAGGAAAAAGCTCCTTAAGCATTAAGTAGTATCTTCAGGCTCCTGTATCTCTTCTCCAGTGGTAGCAACAAGAAAAAGGGCACGTCTTGGAAGTGAGGGCCCTTAAAAATGGATGCTGCCTTCTTGAGGGATTGCTTTTTGAAGACATCTTAAATGGTGGGAAGGATTCGGCAATGGCCTCTGATCTGGGTTGACATTTACGTGCCGGGTGGCACCTAATTAATTAGCTTGTTTATTTCAGCTTTTTTCTTAAAGATGTGCTGGGTGTGTCCCGGCTACCACTGCATTCCCCTTGGCAATGTATCGGTCCGCAGCCCAGTGGTTGGGGTGGTGGGACACTGGGGTGTCATATCGTCGTCGTCTGTTTCTATCAGGGCAGGCAGATCATCTTCTATGTCTGCCTGCCTCGATGTTGAAGATCGAGGATCGTTGTCTGCTGTGGCTGATGTGGAAGACTTGAAAAACGACAGTATGCTTGACTGTTTAGCCTCACGCATTTTTCTATCGTACAGTTCTTTGTAAGCACTCAAACCATCCTGCAATAATTGCAGCGAAAATCTCATGCAGTTGCTTCACGTTCAGTTCCTGGACGACTTCACTTTCCGTCTGTTCACTACTGCATTCGGTTTCGATTGTTATCCTTTCCTCTTCCAATTGCTCATCTATCAGTTCTTGGTTATGGGATGCCAAAACCTCTTCAACATCATCTTCGTCAGCTTCCACAAGCCAAACTCACTTTGTCCTTACTTTGTTCACCACGATCGAAACACTTAATTATGTCTAGTTTTACGCTAAGTGTAACACCCTTATGAGCTCTTTTAGGCTTTTCCGACACCATAGAACTCATCTTGCAAATGACTGCTCACAGGCATGTGTTTAAGCAATGCCGGCTAGAATGCAATTCCGGGGGAGGAGCTTGGCTGCTCGGGGAGCGTGCTGCCTTTTTTTGTAACAGTGAAAACACCTTCTGTTAGCGAAAACAGGCAACTAATGTAGGTCTTTCGTAACAGCGAGGTTTCGTAAAGCGAATGTTCGAAAAGCGGGGAACACCTGTACTCATCCTACTTGCATTAAAGGCCAATGTTTAATTTGCCTTCCTAACTATGGCACAGTAGCATGACAGTTAGTGTAATACAATTGCACCGCCAGCAACTTGGGTTCAATTCTGCCAATTCTGTCGGTGAGATTTCCTCTGAGTGCTCTGGTTTCCTCCCACATCCAAAAGACATGTCGGTTATGCTGTGTCGGTGTCTGAAGCATCCTGCCACTTGCGGGCTTCCCCCAGCACATCCTTGGATTGACGCAAGTGATTCATTTCACTGTATGTTTCGATATACTTGTGACAAATGAAGCTAATCTTAATCTTTAACTGCTTCCATGTTAGGCATGAGGCTGCAGATGCTGGAATCAAACACTGCTGGAAGCAGTGTCTGTAGGAAAAAAAAGGAATAAAAGACTGTTCTGGAGCAGGGTGTTTTTTGTTTTACTCAAAGCATCCACATTTCCTTTCCTGTAAGATCAGGGTTCAGTTCCTGCTGCTGTCTGTAAGGAGTTTGAGCGAACTCCCTGTGACCGCGTGGGTTTCCCTGGGTGCTTCGGTTTCCTCCCGTATACGTGCTGCCCTCAGCACATATTTGAGCTGTGTTGGTCGTTGACGCAAACAATGCATTTCATTGTATGTTTTAATGGACGTGACAAATAAAGCTCATCTTTAAATCTTTTTTAAAATCAAAAGAATTTATACTTTAGTTGTCTTCCTTTTTATTTGTAGCTCTTTCTCTTTTGTGTGTTAGCTTCAGGGATAAGGTTTATCCTCCATTTTCATTTATTTGTCATGATGTACAGTTTTCTCAATTGTCTGATGGCCTGCTACAATGTTTGCAATGTGATATGTTTATCTTTCAATTTGATAGCATTCTTAAATTCCTTTGCTAATCATTTTTGTTGTCTTTAATTTCTTAATGGAATATACTTTATTTGTTTGAGATCTTTCCCATTACTTATCTACTGTTCTACCTGTTAATTAATTTTCCCAGTCCATATAACAACTTTGCCTTCGTACCTTTTGTAATTGGTGTTCCACTTGAGACATAAGTTTTATAACTGAGTTTCAAACTCTCAAATTGAACATGAAATCCAATCATGTTGTCACATTTCCCAAGATGATTCTGCGGAGGATTTATTACATTAGTTCTAAAGTTGCCTGTTCTTTTATTGATCTCATCGTGTATTGTTCTAACAACAAGAACTCTTTCCAGTGCTGCTGTACCACTTTAATTTGTTCAATATGAATGGAATTCCTTTCTTACAAACTCCCTTCTATTTGTACTCTGTCTAACAGCATAGCTCCCTTTATCTAACTTAACAATTGCTACCAGTAGCAGTAATTAATTTCCCTTGCCTTTCCTACAACACCCCTTGCATTGAAATATGCGCAGCTCAGAATGTTAGTACTCAACCTTTTGATCCCTGACTTTGCCTGTGGTCTTAATAACATATTTCTCCACAACCGCTCCGCTCTGTTCTGGCTCTCTGGTTATCATCACCCTGCAACTCTAGTTTAAACCCCACCGTATAGCATTAGCAAACCTTCCCATGCTGATATTAGACCCCCTCCAGTACAGGTCCCTCCTTCCCTGGAAGAGAGCCCAATGATCCAAAAATGTTATGCCCTCCCTTCTACACCAGCTCCTTAGCCATGTGTTAAACTGTATAATCTTCCTAGTTCTGACATTGCACAGGTACCAATCCTGGAGATCCTGTCCTTTAACTTAGCAGCTAACTCCCTGAACTCACGTTGCAGAACCTCATCAGTTTTCTTATCTGTGTCATTGGTACCTGCATGGATCATGACCTCTCTCACACAATGTATGGTCTTGTGGGGGTTTGACACTTATTGGATGAGTTACGCTAATTTATATAAAATGACTTCTGAGCTTTTATGTTTTAGGATTGTCTCGTGGGTGTAATTGTTGTATATAGAGAGTGAGCCTTTTTGTAACATTGCAGGTATGCTGCTCTGACTGAATCTCAACATCAACTCATCAGGCAAACTATGATGACGTGGCTGCAGGGTCAAGTGAGTAACACGGTAGTATTGTCTGAAATTCTTAAAACATCATGTAACTCAGGTTCAAACTGTTGTCCATCAACAAGTAACTTTTGAGTTAGAATAAAAGACGTGGGAGCTATTCAGTGGATCAGGCTGTGTACGTGAGAAGAGAAACAGAGTTAACGTTTCAGGTTGGAAAGCCAATAAAGGAAGTAAAAGTGGTCTGTAAAGCTGCAGGAAGGGTGATTGGAGGCGTGGCTGAAGTGAAATTGAGCCACATGGTAGTTGTGACTGGAAAATAGTCTTTATTCATGCCAAATTTCCACAAACTCTTAATGAAGTATAGACGCAGGCCATCTCCCATTTATTTTTCCATAGCCTTTCTTTCCTACCATCCAGTCATATTACGATTGATCCCACGTTGCTGAGCTGTGAGGTACCAACTCTGCCTGAACTGGCACCCTATTCATAGATGGAGAGGCAGTGCATTTTGACGTGGCTAGTAGCTAGAGGCTAGATTGTGTACAGCTCCACCTGCAGCCTGCCTTTTCTTGCACACATACCTCCTGCTAACAGTACAAAAGATCCATTGTGCTGGAGGCCTTCATCAGGCAGAGAAAACGGCAAGTGACAACCAAGCCTTGTGTGGTGGAACCTGAGGTCCCATCTGTCATTGGCCTGACAGTTTTAGTGAAATGACCAGGGATAGAAGTTTGAATAGCATTATAATAAAAACTCAAGATGCCAGAAGTTGAGGACCTGAGTCATAGGGGAAAGTTGAATAGGTTAGTACTTCATTCCCTGGGGTGTAGGGGAATGAGGGGAGATTTGATATTTGATTGAGGTATACAAGATTATACCCCGCATAATACTCCACTGCGGGTGGATGTCAGCAGGACATTTTTTCACAAAGATTCAGTGAGATTAGAACTAGAGGTCATGGTTTAAGGGTGAAAGGTGAAATATTGGGGCAGGGAGAGAACTTCCCCACTCAGGGTGGTGAGAGTCTGTGGAATGAGCTGCCAGCGGAAGTGGATTCGATTTCCAGATTTAGAGGAATGTTAAGAGAATACATGAACAGGAGGGGTATGGGGAGCTATGGTCCTGGTACGAATTGATGGGAATGGGCAGAATGATAGTTTGGAATAGAATAGATGGGCTGAATAGAAGGGCCTGGTTCTCTGCTGGAGTACTTGTATGACTATAAATTATTTTAGATTATGAAGTCACTCAGTCCTCTTTTTTTGTCATTTAGTAATGCATGCATTAAGAAATGATACAATATTTCCTCCAGTGTGATATCACAAAACACAGGACAGTCCAAGACTGAAAAAACTAACAAAACCACATAATTATAACATCTAGTTACAACAGTGCAACAATACCATAACTTGATGAAGAAGTCCATGAGCACAGTAAAAAGTTCAAAGTCTCTCAAATGTCTCACATCTCACGCAGATGAGAGAAGGAAGAAAAACTCTCCCTGCCATGCCCGACCACAATCTGTCTCTGAGTGATCCGAAAGCTTCAAGCCTCCGAATCAACTCTCCGACACCGAGTACTGAGTGCCATCTCTGTCCGTACGATTCGACCTCAATCTCGGTCGCCAACAGCAGGCAAAGCCGGGGATTTTGAGGCCTTCCCTCCGGAAGATTCCTGACCGCGCAGTAACGACAGCAGCGAATGAGCGTTTCAGAAATTTCTTCAGATGTTCCTCTGTGCTTTCACGTCCGCCTCTATCAAATCAGAATTGTCTACGGCCCCTATTTAACGGATACGATATCATTTTTCACCGGAGGGCTGCGCACGCGTGGCGCGCTGCTCCCTCTCCTCCCGCCATAATTTAGAAAAAATGGGAAAAAATTGCATTTAAAATACATTAAACAAATTAATTTAGAACAATTAAAGTAAAATAAACATCATAAACTGAGCTTGTGCTTTTAATGAGGGTCAGTGATCGGTTAAATAGTGTGGCATCTGACCTCTGCCAAGTCTCTGATGCCTGTGTTGCGGGGCACAGGTGTGGAAGGTTAAGGATTTACTGAGCATTGCGATGTAATATGCGTGGTGCACTAACCTAGCAGTTTGTGTAACTCTGTACAGCACCAGTGATCAGGGTTCAATTCCTGTTGCTATCAGAAAGGAGTTTGGACATTCTCCCTGTGATGTCTGGGTTTCCTCTCTCATTCCAAAAAGGATTATGGGTTGGGGTTAGCAAGGTGTGGTCATGCTATGTTGGCGCTGGAAGAGTGGCAGCACTGACAGGCTGCCCCCAGCACATCCTTGGATTGCTTTGGCCATTGACACAAACAATGCATTTTACTGTATGTTTTATTTGGGGATTCAGTGCAGAGCATGTCCTACCAGTCCTTCGAGCCACGCTGACCCAGCAGCTTCCGGCAAACCCAGTTAACCCTACCCTAATCACAGGACAATTTACAACGGCCAGTCACAGCACGTCTTTGGACTGTGGGAGGAAACTGGAGTACCCAGGGAAAGCCCACACATTCCCCGGGAAGAACATACAGAGACTCCATACAGAATGCACCGGAGTTGAAGTCCGAACTCTCGAACGCCCCGAGCTGTAATAATGTCGCACTAACTGCTAATTTCTTTCATGTTCACAGTGGTTCACACCTTGAATAGATGGTGTCTGTCAATTATAATTTCATAAATATTTAAATGTAAAACATTTACTGAGCTGAGGGGAATGAGACTGAATACGTTGCTGTTCAGAGCTAGCTTAGAGGCCTGATGGGATTACTGAGTTTGAAAGGCTGATTGGATCTCTGAAGCTGGTGGTGCTTCTGCCTTGAAGCTCCAGTGACCTGGATTCAATCCTAACCTCAGATGCTGTCTGTATATTCTCCCTGTGAATGTGCAAATTACCCCATATCCGCTGAGTTCTTCCCACATCCCAAACACCTGCAGGTTGGTAGGCTGGGTTGGCTACCTTAAATTGCCCCTAGTTTGGTTGCCTCATTATAGGAAGGGGCTGAAAGCTTTAGAGAGGGTGCAGAGGGGATTTAACAGGGTGCCTTATGAGGATAAGCTGAGTGAGCTAAGGCTCTTCTCTCTGCAGCGAAAGAGGGTGAGAGATGACTGGATGAGAGGCAGAGAACAAGTGGACTGCCAGAGATATTTTTCCCCGGGCAGATGTGGCTAATATGAGTGGGAATAATTTTAAGGTGGAGGAAAGTATAAATTGGATATCAGAGGTAGGTTTTTAACATTGAGAGAGGTAGGTATGTGGAATGCCCTGCCAGAGCTGGTGATAGAGGCAGATACATTAGGGACATGAATGGAAGCAAAATGGCAGAAAACGGTAGACTGATCTTTGATTAGGTTAAAAGGTTGGCGCGCCATTGTGGGTCGAAGAGCCTGTACTGTGCTGTTTATGTTCTTTGGCGTAAATGATGATGGGTATTGGCTACAGAAAAGTAAAGTGGGAGAAGGGGATTGATGAGACTTCTCTGAAAGTTAGCATAAACTGAATGGCCAAATGGTCTCCCTTCATGGTAAAAGCATATTTGGAGGACTAAAGCCTGATACATTTAGATTGTTTAAATATAGTTGAATTACCTTTGTAAAATTCTGTGTATTTAGGTTATTAGCTATAACCAAGTTGGCTTTATTGATTTTCCAATTGAATTATATTCTGCACTTTTGTTTTTAAGTCCATATTGGAGTGTCCTCCTCTGAATTAATGAATAATTCACATCTCTCTTTGCCCCCTGCAGCTAGTGAATCCACACCAAGAGAAAACCTTCATCCGCAACAAAGCAGCTCAAGTGTTTGCTTTGCTTTTCTTAACCGAGTATCTTACCAAGTGGCCCAAATTTTTCTTTGATCTGCTCTCAGTCGTTGGTCTTAATCCTCGAGGAGTCGACCTTTATTTGCGAATCCTCATGGCTATTGATGCAGAAGTAGTAGATCGGGACATAGTTCATACAGCAGAGGTAAGAATGGTGAGCGAGTCACATTATCTGTAATTATAATCTAGTTTGCTCGTTAGAGAAGTACACAGCAGACTCAGTTATGGTACAGGTTTGGAATTGCACTGTGGCCACTTTATTAGGTACACCTGTATGCCTGCTCATTAATACAAATATCTAGTCAGCCAATCACATGGCAGCAACTCAGTGCATAAAGGCTCGCAGACATGGTCAAGAGGTTCAGTTGTTGTTCAGACCAAAGATCAGAAAGGGGAAGAAATGTGATCTAAGAAATGTGACTTTGATTGTGGAATGATTGATGGTGCTAGAGTATCTCAGAAACTGCTGATATGTGATCTAAGTGACTTTAACTGTTGACTGATTGTTGATGCCAGATGGAGTGGTTTGAGTATCTCAGAAACTGCTGGATTCAAGTTTCAAGATTGCTTAATGTGATTTCCTGTACACACGAGTAAAGAAGAATGATATAACTGTTACTCCGGATCAGATGCAACACACAAAAAAAAACCAAAAAATGGACACAATAATAATATAAAACTAAAATGGCTTGTGTAAATAGATTGTATGTCCATAGAGTGACGGAAGGCTGTACATCAGGTGACTGCCAGGAAATTATAAAGTAGCAGTGGAGTTGGTGAGTGGAGGTGTTGATCAGCCTTACTGCTTGTGGAAAGTAACTATTTTTGAGTCTGGTGGTCTTGACATGGATGCTACGTGGCCTCCTCCCTAATAGGAGTGGGACCAGCAGTCAGTGAGCAGGATGGGTGGGATCCTTCATGATGTTTCTGGCACCTTTCTGTGTCTATGTCCTTAATGGTGGGTAAGCTAGTGCCAATGATGCATTGGGCAGTTTTGACAACCTGTTATAGAACTTCACTGTTTGCCACAGTGCAATTTCCGTACCAAGCAGTGATGCAGCTTGTCAGGATGCTCTCTACTGCACATCTGTAAAATGTCGTGAGTGTGGATGTGCAAAGTCCAGCTTTCTTCAAAAAGTAGAGATGTTGATGAGCCTTGACTGTGTAGGATGTATTCTGGAACCTTGAAAGATAGTGTGTGATGTGCACTCCCAGGAGTTTGAAACTGCTTGCAGTTTTCATTGCTGTACCGCAAAAGTAAAAGGGTAAGAGGTTGGGGGGGGGGGGGGCTTGAGTGGTGCGAGTTCTTCTGAAGTCCAGTGAGCGTCAGTCAGTCCTGTGGGTGAAAATGCAACCGTGATGTGCAGAAGAGCATTTCTGAATGGGCAACACGTCGAACCTTGAAATGGATGGACTACTGCAGCCGAAGACCACACTGGGTTCCATTTCTGTATCTAATAAAGTGGCTACTGAGTGTGTATTGGCATGCACTGTTTGTCACAGTCATTGAAATTCAGACTTCTGTCCACAGGCCTGCAAAATACAGTGCCCCTTTGTAATTAAGCAGCAATATTCCTGGTGAATCCCAATTATGGCAACACAGACTGGCGTTCTGCTCTGTGCTGAACTAAAGGTCTTTGGATGGATTGGTTTTGTGGCTTCAGTTCAGAACGCTATTTCCTGGCATTTATTGTTTGCATGATTTGTTTTTGATCTGACTTTTTTCCTCTGCACATTGGGTGCTTGACTTTTTTTTTAATGGGTCCTTTTGGGTTTCTTTGTTTTGTAGCTACCTGTTAAGAGACTAATCTCAAGGTTTTATAAAATGTATTTTGATAATAAATGTACTTAGAACTTTTGAACTTAGAACTACTGACTGGTAGGAATTTGTTACGCCTTCGCAAAGGAGTACCTATTTAGGTTTTTTGCTGAAATGTAAACTTAATTTCTTTCTTTCTTTCTTTTTAAACCTTTTTATTAATTTTCAAAATTATAAACTCAATAACAAAGTTGGTACAAAGAGATTGGAATAATCTTAATCAGCATATACAAAAAGGATTTTAAGTAACATAGGTATAATAGACTTCCAAACTCATAATGAAATTAGTCATAAAAAAGAAATAAAGAAAAAAATATATATATAAACAAAGAAAAATCCCCAAAAGAAAAAGAAAAAAAAAACAAAAAAAGAACAAAACGGCTAGCCCAATATCTTGAATCAGACAAGTTCAGTAATGTCGTCAACTCCGCTCCTCCATTCATTTCTGGATAACTGTTTTATGTCTTTTGGGCAGTTATCTAAGAAATTTGATTTGCCTAGATCTTTTTTAGATATTTACAAATAAGAAATTTTTAAAATACTACGTTGCCTACCTTTCCGACTTTAAATCCTACTGGTATTATTGATAAAATTTTAGGTTTAAATCCTTTTCAGAAGGGATTAATAGCCATTATTTATGATATAATTATGAAATTACAGTCAGATATCTGATAAAATTAAAAACAAATGGGAAAAGGAACTTCAACTTTGTCTACCTATAGAGAAATGGGATAAAATTTTTCAATTAGTTAGTACTACTATATGTGCTAAACATACATTAATACAATTTAAAGTAGTACATAGAACCCATATGTCCAAAGATAAACTAGCTCGTTTTTATTCCCATATAAACCCTACTTGTGATAGATGTCACTCTGAGGTGGCTTCTTTAACTCGTATGTTTTGGTCCTGTCCTCTTCTGGGAAAAATATTGGAAAGATATTTTTGATATTATTTCAACAGTTCTATGTTTTGATTTAAAACCCCATCCTATTACGGTAATTTTTGGATTGCCAATGGTAGAACATAGATCTTTGTCATCTTTAGCCTGTCAGATGATAGCATTTGTTACTTTAATGGCTAGAAGATCTATTTTGTTGAACTGGAAGGAAGTCAATCCTCCTACTACATTCCAATGGTTTTCTCAAACTATGTTAAGTTTAAATTTAGAAAAAATTAGAAGTGATATTTTTGACCCTTCGGTTAAATTTGAAGAAACTTGGAAACCTTTTGTGCAACATTTTCATATGATGTAATCTGACCCTTCGGAATTTTTTTTCTTCTAACTTAAATTATATGAATAGAGGAGCGGAGTTGACGACATTACTGAACGTGTCTGATTCAAGATATTGGTCTAGCCCTGTTTTGTTCTTTTTTCGGGGGTTTTTTCTTTTGGGGATTTTTCTTTGTTTAAATAATTTGTTTTTTGTTTATGGCATCATTCAAAACTTAACATTCCTCATTACCATTCTTGCTTCTGATACCAATGTATTAAACTTATTAAAATGACACAAAATTCTGGAGGGATCCAGCAGGTCAGGCGGCATCCATAGAGAGGAATAAGTATTCAATGTTTCAGGCTGAGACTCTTCATCAGGAGCTTTATTTAAAATAAACAGTTTTTCTTGGTTTTTGTATTCTTAATACACCAGGACTGATGAAGGGTCTCGGCACAAAATATTGACTGTTCATTCATCTCCATGGCTGCTTCCTGAACTGTTGGGTTCCTCCAGCATTTTATGTGTGTTGCTCTAGGTTTCCAGCATCTGAAAAACCTCTTGTTAATAAAGGAACTTCAGCCTTCCCTCTCCCTCTCCCTCTCCCTCTCATTGCATCACACGCAAGCAAAGCTACCTCCACGTGTAGCTCACTTCACTTTTCTGCTTAGAATCAGAATCAGGTTTATGTCATTGATATGTCATGAAAATTGTTTTGCTGTAGCAGTACAGTGCAATACTATAAATCTCAAAAAGGAATATACAAAAAAAATTAAGTGCTGCAATGGAAAGCAAGAATTATAACGTGTTCATTACCTATTTACAAATGTGATGGCAGAGGGAAAGAAGCTGTTCCTAAAACATTGTGTGTGTGTGTTGTTTTTTTTTCAGGGTCCTGTACCTTCTTCCCGATGGTAGCAATGAGAAAAGAGCATGTACTGGGTAATGGGGTCCTTAATGATGGGGGGTCCTAAATATGTATCTATGCCTGTGTGGCTAGCTTCCTGTGTATTTATACCCAATCTGCTCATTTCCCTTTCCCCACAGCCACAACACTACACAAGTATCTTTTCAGAGCTCAAAGTAAATGTATTATCAAATGTTACCATATGCTGCCTTGAGATTCATTTTCTTGCAGATGTTTATGGGGCAAAAAGAAGTAAAATAGAAGTTATAAAAATCTATACATAAATGCACGTCGTAGAACCAGCCTCCCCTCTATGGTCCCTGTCTATACTTCTCACTGCCTCAGTAAAGCAACCAGCGTAATCGAAGTCCCCCCCCCCCCACCACAGATATCTCGCCTCTCCCATCAGACAAAAGATACTAAAGACTGAACTCATGTACAGTTGCAAGGAAAAGTTTGTGAACCCTTTGCAATTACCTGGTTTTCTGCATTAATTACTCATAAAATGTCTGATCTTCATCTCAGTCACAATAATAGACAGCACAATCTGCCTAAACTAATAACAAAAATTGTATTTCTCGTCAATAGTGAGTACACTAGTTAAACAATAACAGTCTAGGTTTAAAAAAAATGTGAACCTCTGAGATAATACCTTCAACAAAAGCTATTTGGAGTAGGTGTTCCAATCAATGAGATGAGATTGGAAGTGTGGGTTGTAGAGGTGCCCTGCCCTATAAAGAAGACACGCAAAGTCAGGTTACTGACAGAGCCTGCTGTTCTCAAGAAAGATCTGTTTAGGTGCACCATGCTTCAATCAAAACAACTTTCTGAGGACCTTAGAGGAATTGTAGAGATGCATAAAGCTGGAAAGGGCTACAAAAGCATTTCTGAAGACCTGAGTATTCATCAGTCCACTTTGAGAGCTTGCAGAATTCTCTGTCCATGTGTCCACTCTAAGAAAAACATTGAACAGGAATCATGTTCATGGGGGAAGCCACTGGTCTCCAAAAAAAACACTGCTGCATGTCTCAAGTTTGCAAAAGGTCACCTGGATTTTCCACATCGCTTCTGGGACAATATTTCGTGGACATGAGACAAAAGTTGAACTTTTTGGCAGAAATGCACACTGCTATGTTTGGAGGAAAAAGGACACTGCACTACAACACTAAAATCTCATCCCAACTGTGAAAACATGTTGGAAGGAACATCATCGTTCAGGGCTGCTTTGCTGCCTCAGGGCCAGGACAGCGTGCAATCACTGAGGGAACAATGAATTCAAAATTGTATCAAGACATCTTACAGGAGAATGTCAGGGTAGTGGTCCATTACCTGAAGCTTAGCAGAAGTTGGATGATGCAACAAGACAATGATCCAAAACGCAAGAGTAAATCAACTACCAACTGGTTTAAAAATACAAAAAATTCATGTTCTACAATGGCCTAGTCAGAGTCCAGACATAATTATTCTTTTGTTAAGTACAATCGTGAACAATAGAAATAGTTGAATCAGAAATGCCGATCAAGTCAACTAGTTCACAAAGAGAACTCAGATAAGCCAATCAGATGGTTCACTGCTGCTCAGTGATAGAACAGTAAGTACACAGAACAGGCACAAGGGTCACTAGCCCTTGTACCCCAGAAACGCACTTGAGCGGTTATGCAGAGGTATGTGCTATGCATGACCTGATCTGAAAGCATCATGTTGACTCATAACAGATAGTGTTCATGGTGGAACAGCTTAGTCAAGGATGGGGTGATCAGCACAGATGGACAAATTGTACCTCCACTACCTCGTAACATTAACCCAATTGAGATGCTGTGGCATGACCTGAAGAGGGCTGTTTATGCAAGGTACCCCAGAAATATTGATGAACTGAGACAATTTTAAAATTCCTGCTCACCATTGTACAAGTCTGATCAGCAGCTACAGGAAACGTTTGGTGGAGGTTATTGCTGGGAAAGGAGGTTCTACCAGTTATTAAGTACAAGGGTTCCCATATTTTTTTCCAGCCTGGAATGTGAATGATTAAAAAATGTGTTCAATAAAGACATGAAAAGTACAATTATTTGTGTGTTATTAGATTAGGCAGATTGTGTTTGTCTATTATTGTGACTTAGATGAAGATCAGACCACATTTTATAAGTAATTAATGCAGAAAACCACATAATTACAAACTTTTTCTTGCAAATGTGTCACCAGGTTAATGGATGGCTTCTATCCCAGTGTTATCAGAATCTTAAGTAGACTCTTGGCTTCACAAACTACCTCATTATGATCTTGTACTTTATCGCTTACTTGTTCTGCACTGTTTCAGTAACTTGTACACTTTATTTCGTGTTGTCATTTTTTACTGATTGTAGCCCAATGCACTGGGTATTTGATCTGTGTACAAGACAAGCTTCAATAATAAGCCAATAAGCAAAGACTGACAAACAGCCAATGTGCAAGCAAAGAGAAATGACACATAAAAAACTAATACTGAGAACATGAGCTGTAAAGAGTCATTGAAAGTGAATCTGTAGGTCATTGAATCAGTTGAGAGTTGTGGTGGGTGATGTTACCATGCTGGTTCAGGAGACAGATGGTTGTAGGGTGATAACTGTTCTGTTCTCCTTTTCTCTACAGTGTCAGTGATAGATCCAGTTTGGCTTGTCTTAAAATTATTCCTAAATTTTCTCTTGACTAAAAACTTCTTTCTATTTTTAAAGAAATTTTAAACTGATCTCTATTGGATATCTATATTGTATCCATGAATGTGAAATGCAATGATTTCTGTGGAGTGGAATACACCAGCACGTAGGTTGGCCATTGTATATCTGCTCCTCATGGGCCAGGGCTTTGTCTAGTGGCATTGGGATCCCAGGCTTGTAGCTACATAGATTTTGTGTGAACTCTCACTTCAACCACACATAGTTGTTTATGCCTTGTTCCCTCGTCTCTTCCTTCACCTATTCTGTAGTGGTTAGCACAGCTCTATTATAGTGCCAGGTACCCAGGTTCAATTCCACCACTTTCTGTAGGGAGTTTGTACATTCTCCCTGTGACCGCATGAGTTTCCTCCTGCATTCTAAAGACGTGTGGGTTATTAGGTTAATTGGTCACATGAGTGTAGTTGGCCAGTGCGACTCATTGGGCCAGAATGACCTGTTACTGTGTTGTATCTCTAAATATAATAAAAAATAAATCTGATCCTCATTCCTCTGGTCAGTAGGCATGTCTTACATAAGTTTAATTTGGTTAAAGGAATTAAAATCCAAGATTGATGAAGAAAATATTTGGGTGAAATTGAATCTGTGGAGAGAGAAAAACAGTTAACATTAGAGGAAAGAGAGAGTGGCCAGTAACTGTAGTGATTTGGAGACTGGGTAGGAGGGGAGATGAGAGAAATTGGAGGGAGGTGGAAAAGGCTAGGATCTGGACCAGAGGGGGAAATGGGCTGAAAAATGGCAGATGGAATTTAATGCCACCAAGTACGAGGTTTGAAGCTTGATAGGAGCAACCAGGGTAAGTCTTCTGCAGTAAATGGCAGAGCACTGAGGAGTGTGGTAGAACATAGGGATCTGGGAATATAGGTCCACAATTCATTGAAAGTGGTGCCACAGATAGGGTCTTAAAGAAAGCTTTTGGCACATAGACCTTCATAAATCAAAGTACTGAGTACGGGAGATGGGATATTATGCTGAGCTGTGTAAGACATGAGTGATGCCTAATTTGGAGTGTTGTGTGTATTTTTGGTCACCTACCTCCATGAAAGATGTAATTCAGGTTGAAAGAGCACAGAAAAAATTTACAAGGATGTAGCTGGGTCTGGAGGACCTGAGTTATAAGGAAAGATTGAATAGATTAGGACTTTATTCCTTAGAATGTAGAAGATTGAGGGGAGATTTGAGAAAGGTTTACAAAATTATGAGCGGTATAGATAGGGTGTAAATGCAAGCAGGCTTTTTCCACTGAGGTTGGGTGGGACTGTAACCAAGGTCTTGGGTTAAGGGTGAAAGGGGAGCATGAGGGAACTATTCAAGGCTTCATCTCTTCCTGTAAACTTTTGTTTCCCCAATGTACATTTGTCTAACATTTTCCTTAATTAAAAAGTCAGATTATTTTCAGGATATACAGTATACAGATATATACAGATATCTTTTGGAACTATTGCTACGTTTATATGATAAATTGCAGAAATCTTATTCTTTAAGCAACAGGAAACTTACTATATTTAATATATTATGTATCTTAATCTTTGTATATTTTAAGTTAAATTTCCTTTTTGTCTTATTTTTAAGAAGTGTACTTATTAGAACGTTTTGTGATTTTTAAATGTTGTTTTCTGTAACTAGGAGTGTAGAAGAAACACCTTAATAAAAGATGCAATGCGGGAACAATGTATACCGAATCTGGTGGAGTCCTGGTACCAGATCCTGCGCACCTTTCAACAAACCAACTCTGAACTCACGTGTCAGTGCCTTGAGGTTGTAGGAGCTTTTGTCTCCTGGATTGACTTGAATCTGATAGCAAATGAAAGGTACCTGTCTTTGAATATGCAAAACTATTATTTCACACAGTTGCATATTTAAACAAAAAATTCTTTTTCTTTGCATAAATAGTGAGTACAATTTTGACATATGCCAGTGAGGATAAGAATAGGATGATTTGGCAGGTGAGTGCGTGGCTGTGGAACTGGTGCAGGGGCCAGGAGTTTAGATATATGGATCATTGGGACCTCTTCTGGGGAACATATGAAGGTCTTCTGCACAAAAGGGACAGGTTGCACCTGAATCCGAGGGGGTCCAATATGCTTGTGGGTATGTTGGCTAGAGTTGTTTGGGAGGGTTTAAACTGATTTGGTAGGAGAATGGGAACTGGAATAACAGTGCTGAGGATGAGGTAGTTGGTTTACAAACAAAGGCAATGTGTAGTGCGACTCCTAGCAAGGAGAGGCTGATGACGGGGCAAAATTGCAGTCAACAGGATGAGTTGCAATATAAAAGGCAGGCAAAATTGAAAAAGGTGAATGCAGGACTGACAATGTTATATTTGAATGCATGTAGAATATTGAAGATGGTACAAACCCCATTTCCAGAAAAGTTGGGATGTTTTCCAAAATGCAATAAAAACAAAAATCTGTGATATGTTAATTCACGTGAACCTTTATTTAACTGACAGAAGTACAAAGAAAAGATTTTCAATAGTTTTACTGACCAATTTAATTGTATTTTGTAAATATACACAAATTTAGAATTTGATGGCTGCAACACACTCAACAAAGGTTGGGGCAGAGTTAAAATAAGATTGAAAAGTGCACAGAAAAGTCATGCTGCTGTGACAATTATAACCACCTGGGCTCAGGAGTACTTCAGAAAACCATTGTCACTCAACACAGTCCGTTGCTGCATCTAGAAATGCAACTTGAAACTGTATTATGCAAGGAGGAAGCCATACATCAACTCTATGCAGAAACACCGGCGAGTTCTCTGGGCCCGAGCTCATCTCAGATGGACCAAAAGACACTGGAACCGTGTGCTGTGGTCAGGTGAGTCCACATTTCAGCTAGTTTTCGGAAAAAAACGGGCGTCAAGTTCTCTGTGCCAAAGATGAAAAAGACCATCCAGATTGTTGTCAGCGAAAGGTGCAAAAGCCAGCATCTGTGATGGTATGGGGGTGCATCAGTGCCCACGGCATGGGTGAGTTGCATGTATGTGAATGTACCATTGACTCTGAGGCGTATATTAGGATTTTAGAGAGACATATGTTGCCATCAAGGCAACGTCTCTTCCTGGGACGTCCATGCTTATTTCAGCAGGACAATGCCAGACCACATTCTGCACAGGCTACAACAGCGTGGCTTTGTAGACACAGAGTGCGTGTGCTTGACTGGCCTGCTGCCAGTCCAGATCTAGCTCCTATTGAAAATGTATGGCGCATCATGAAGAGGAGAATCAGACAACAGAGACCACGGACTGTTGAGCAGCTGAAGTCTTATATCAAGCAAGACTGGACAAAATTTCCATTTGCAAATCTACTACAATTAGTATCCTCAGTTCCAAAACGATTAAAAAGTGTTATTAGAAGGAAAGATGATTTAACACAATGGTAAACGTGCCTCTGTCCCAACTTTTGTTGAGTGTGTTACAGCCATCAAATTCTAAATTTGTGTATGTTTGCAAAATACAGTTAAGTTGGTCAGTAAAACTGTTGAAAATCTTTTCTTTGTCAGTTAAGTAAAGGTTCACGTGAATTAACATATCACAGATTTTTGTTTTTATTGCATTTTGGAAAATATCCCAGCTTTTCTGGAAATGGGGTTTGTAGATGAACTTGTTGAAGTTGCAGATTGGTATGTATGATGTTGTAGGCATCACTGAGTAATGGCTGGAAGAAGATTATAACTGGGAGCTTAATGTTTTGAAAGGACAGGCAGGAAGGTAAAGGGGGTGGCATTGCTCTGTTGGTAAAAAATGAAATCAAATCATCAGAAAAAAGTGACATAGGGTTGGAAGGTGTTGAATTATTGTGGATAGAGCTAAGGAATTACAAGGATAAAAAGACACTGATGGGAGTTGTATACAGACCCTTAATCAATAAAAAAAAATGCATTCCAAAAGGGCAATGTTACAATAGTCATGTGGGATTTCAATATGCAGGTAGATTGGGAAAATCAGATTGGTGCTGGATTTCAAGAGGCAGAATTTCCAGAATGCCTACAAGTTTGCTTTTTGGACCAGCCCGTGGTGAGCCCACTAGGGATCGGCTGTTCTGGATTGGGTGTTGTACAATCAACCAGAATTGATTAGAGAACTTAAGGTAAAGGAACCCTTAGGGGTAAGTGATCATAATATGATCGAATTCACCGTACAATTTGAGAAGGAGAAACTAAAGTCAGATGTATCAGTATTACAGTGGAGTAAAGGGAATTATAGAGGCATGAGCAGGGAGCTGGCCAGATTTGATTGGAAAAGAGCACTTGCAGGGATGGTGGCGGAGCAGCAAGGGCTAGAATTTCTGGGAGCAATTAGGAAGGCACAGGATATATATATCTCAAAGAGGAATAAGTATTCTAAAGGCAAAATGACACAACTGTGGCTAACAAGAAGTCAAAGCCAAAATAAAAGCCAAAGAGAAGGCATATAATGGAGCAGAATTTAGTGTAGTAGGAAGTTACAGGATTGGGAAGCTTTTAAAAACCAACAGAAGGTGTTTTTAAAAAAAAAAGTATTAAGAAGGTAAAGATGGAATACAAAATTAAGCTAGCCAATAATATTAAAGATGATACCAAAAGTTTCTTCGGATATATGAAGTATAAAAGAGAGGAGAGGTTGGATATTGGACCACTGGAAAATGATGTTGGAGGGATGGAAATGGCTGACAAACTGAATAAATATTTTGCATCAGCCTTCACTCTGGAAGACACAAGCAGTATGGTGGAGGTTCCAGGCGTCAGGAGTCATGAAATGTGTGAAATTACCATTACTAGGGAGAACGTTATTGGGAAACTGAAAGGTCTGAAGGTAGATACGTCATGTGGATGAGATGGTGTGCTCCCCAGGGTCCTGAAAAAAGTGGCTGAAGGGATTGTGGAGGCGTTAGTAATGATCTTTAAGGAATTATTAGATTCTGGAATGCTTGCAGTTGACTTGAAAATTGAAAATGTCACTCCACTTTTCTAGAAGGAAAAGAGGCAGAAGAAATAAAATTATGGGCCAGTTAGAATGACCTCAGTGGTTGGGAAGATGTTGGAGTCGATTGTTAAGGATGTTGTTTTAGGGAACTTGGAGGCCCATGATAAAATAGACCAAAGACAGCATGGTTTCCTTAAGGGAAATTCTTGCCTGAAAAGTCTGTTGGACAGACAAAGGAGAATTGGTTGATGTTGAGTACTTGGATTTTCAGAAGGCCCTTGACAAAGTGCCACATGTGAAGCTGCTTAACAAGTTACAAGCCTATGATACTACAGGAAAGATTCTAGTATGGATAAAGCAGTGGCTGATTGGCAGGAGACAAAGAGGGAGTAAAGGAAGCCTTTTCTGGTTGGCTGCTGGTGACTATATGTCAATGTTTTGGATGATGGAATTGATGGCTTTGTTGAAAAGTTTGCAGACAATACAAAGATGGGTAGAAGGGCAGGTAGTTTTACAGAAGTAGGGAGGCTACAAAAGGACTTGGATTAGGAGGATGGACAAAGAAGTGGCAGATGGAATACAGTGTTGAGAAGTGTATGGTCATGCATTTTGGCAGAAGAAATGAAAGGGTGGACTATTTTCTAAATGGAGTGAAAATACAAAAAGCGGAGGTGCAAACGGACTTGGGAGTCCTTGTGCATGATTCCCTGAAAGTTAATTTGCAGGTTGAGTCTGTGGTGAGGAAGGCAAATGTGATGTTAGTATTCATTTCAAGAAGACTAGAATATAAAAGTAAGGATATAATGTTGACACTTGGAATATTGTGTGCATTTTGGGTACCTCATCTTAGAAAGGACTGAAACTGGAGAGGGTTCAAAGGCGGTTCATGAGAATGATTCCAAGATTGAATGGCTTGTCATATGAAGAGCGTTTGATAACTCTGGGACGGTATTCATTAGAATTCAGAAGTAATCTAATTGAAACCTATTGAATAGTGAAAGACCTTGATAGATTGAATGTGAAGAGGATGTTTCCTATGGGGAAGAGTCTAAGACTAGAGGTCACAACCTCAGAATACAGAGGCGTCCTTTTAGAACTGAGATGAGGAGGAACTTCTTTAGGCAGAGAGCGTTGAATCTGTGGAATTCATTGCCACAGGCAGCCATTGAGGCTGACAGGTTCTTGATTGGCCAAGGCATGAAGGGATATGGGGGAAGGCAGGAGTTTGGGGCTGAGAGGAAAAATGGATCAGCCATGATGAAATGGTGGAGCAGACTCAATGAGCCAAATGGCCTAATTCTGCCCCTATATCTTATGGTCTTACTATTAGATACATCTGTACACCTGCTTGTTAATGCAAATAGTTAATCAGCCAATCATGTGGAAGCAGCTCAATGCATAAAAGCATGTAGACATGGTCAAGAGGTTCATTTGTTGTTCTGACCAGACATCAGAATGGGGAAGAAAGTAATTTAATTGACTTTGACTGTAGAATGATTGTTGGTGCCAGATGCGATGATTTGAGTAAATCAGAAACTGCTGATGATCTGGAGTTTACAGAGAATGGTGCAAAAAAACACCCAGTGAGCGGAAGTTCTGAGGGCAAAGACCAGTGAGAGAGGTCGGAGGAAAATGGCCAGGCTGGTTCAAGCTGACAGGAAGGGGACAGTAACTCAAATAGTCACACATTACAACAGAGGTTTGCAGATGAGCACACAACACATCAAACTTTTAAGGGGATGGGCTAACAGCATTAGAAGATCATGAACATAAACTCAGTAGTCACTTTATTAGGTGCTGAATAAAGTATCCACTAAGTGTAAGTTACTGGCTTTGCATAACCAAATCCAAGTTGTCATCTGATTGGTCTGCATACGCATTCTGACTTGTTTCCGGTCAGGCATGTTTCATTACTAAACGATGAATGTTAAATCTCCTTGTTCTCAGTAATATTTTTCTTCAGGACATTTTTGTCTGCAGTTGTTAGTTAAAGCAAATTCATAGTGCATTCTTTGTGTCTTATTTAACCTCCCCTACCTGCCATAGTGGGATTTCCAAGTCTCTGGAAACTCTAGATTCAATGGCATAAGCATTATGTGCATACTCAGTTTGAGCTAAAAAAAAAAACTTTGGCAGTTTTAACTGATTAAATAATGCATTGTCATGCCTGCCAACTACAGAAGGATATTTTGTGATCTGCTAGAAACACAGAGACCAGAGAAACATTAGTGCAGAGGGGAGCAGAGGATATTGGGAATGGTGAGGGTGGAGCACCGCTGGAAGGGTGTAGGTCAGGTGGCACAGGAATGTCAGGGGCAGAGGCTGCTGCGGGTGCAGACACACCCAGCCCTAAGACACCGGGCAAGATAGTTTGATTCATTGGTTTATTGATAATGTTTGGTGTTTCCTGCTACCTCCCATCTCCCTTTCCCCTTTTTCCAAGCATGATTCCCCTCTCCCTGCCCCCTTTCCATTCTCAGTCCCAATAGAGGCCCATATCAGAATCAGGTTTATTGTCATGAAATTTGTTGTTTTGCTGTGGCATCAGTACAGTGTAATACATAAAATTACAGTACTGTACAAAAGTCATATGTATTTTGCACAATACTGTATGTACTCTTAATTATTTCAGATGCGTAATAGTTCATGCACCAATTTCTTTAATGCTTCCCCCCCAGGTTTGTAAATGTGTTGCTCAGTCACATGTCAGTGGAAGTCCTCCGTGAGGAAGCCTGTGACTGTCTGTTTGAAATAGTAAATAAAGGCATGGATCCTGTTGATAAGACTAAACTGGTAGAATCACTTTGTCAGGTGCTCATGGCCTCTGGCTTCTTCAACACTGAGCAGGTCCGTGCTACAGTACGACCACAGCAAGTATTCATTTTCCTTTGCATTTGGATTGTCTCTTTCGAAAGCTAATGAGATTTGCACAATATTTATGACTGATATGTACTGATATTTATGACTGATAATTGCTTTTAACATTGCAACAAGGCATAAATATGAAGTATGTCCAGAACCGGGGGCAAAGTCTTAAAACAGATGATTATTATACACTAAGAATAATCTGGCATAATAACTCTTAATATATTATATTACTACACATCTGTGTGGCACATGAGAGAAGATTGAGTAGTCTAGATCAGCGGTCCCCAACCACCGGGCCGTGGACCAGTACCGGGCCGCAGAGCATGCGCCACCGGGCCGCGAGCAAGCGATATGATTTGGTCAGCCGCACCTTTCCTCATTCCCTGCCACGTCCACTGATCAGCCATTACACATGCGAGGTCATGACCTGCGCATCATCCGTGTCAGGGCGGGAAGGCGATCAACTCCCCGAGCTTGCAAATGACGACGGGCTGAAATGTATGTTTGACATCACATCTCCGTCGGCATTTTGGATCAAAGTCAAGGCTAAATATCCTGAGATAGCCACGAAAGCACTGAAAACGTTGCTTTCATTTCCAACATTTTTCTGCAATGAATGCAACGAAAACTAACTTGCGGAATAGACTGGACATCAGGAACCCCCTTCGAGTATCGCTGTCTCCCATCACCATTCGATAGCACGGTGTTGTTGCAGGGAAACAAGCCCAGGGCTCCCGCTGATTCAGTAATATTGGTGTGTTGCAATGATTTTATATATTCATACGGGGAAAATATGTGCTGTGCGTTTAATATCCAAATATTACTTAAAATGTTATGCTATTGACTTATAAGTGACCTATATAACCATATAACAATTACAGCACGGAAACAGGCCATCTCGGCCCTTCTAGTCCGTGCCGAACACTACTCTCACCTAGTCCCGCCGACCTGCACTCAGCCCATAACCCTCCATTCCTTTCCTGTCCATATACCTATCCAATTTTTCTTTAGATGATAATATCGAACCTGCATCTGCCACTTCTACTGGAAGTTCGTTCAACACTTCAAGCTCCCCTGATAATTGACTTATCATTATATCCATGCGAGGAAAATATGCGCTGTGTGTTTGATATTAAATTCGTTAGACAAACCCTTTTAGAAACAAAATTGAGTGTATTACCCACTTATCACCTATATTCCGGTAGTGATTAACACCCACTCCCATGAACAGAATCGCCAAAAAGGATTTGCTTGGGCGGGGGGAGGAATCGGCAGGTCATGACGCGCATGCGCATTGGTGCCCGCGCAAGGCTTCATGGTCATTGTAGTCTTTTGGGTAAACAACGCATTTGACTGCTACTCTTGCTCGTTGGCAACCCTACCCCCCCCCCCCCCGGCTTGGCCGGTCTGCAAGAATATTGTCAATATTAAACCGGTCCGCAGTGCAAAAAAGGTTGGGGACCCCTAGTCTAGATCTCTTCTGTAGAGCCTGGCAAAATGGGAGGTGACCTGAATTATTCACAATCCTCGGAAGGCTTGATAGGTACTTGTTTTGGAGTTTGTTTACCCTGATGGAGAAGCCTAGATGAGCTTTGTCACATGTACATAGAAACATTGTGTCAATGACCCTTGCAGTTTGAATATATGCTGGGGAAGCCCGCAAGTGTTGCCACCAAAGCTCACCCATGGTTTACTAACCCTAACCCGTACATCTTTGAAATCTGGGAGGAAGCTAGAGTACCTGAAGGAAACACACATGGTCACAGGGAAAACGTACAGACAGTGGTGGGAATTGAGCACTGATCAATGGCACTGTAAAGTGTTACACTAACCAGTACACTGCCTGGCTGCCTTTAGACTTCTTGGTTATGTCTCATAATGCGTAGACTGAAGACTAAAGACTGAAAGGAGAAGTGTCTTCATGAATTTTTAAAACTCTCAACCCTGATAGACTGGGCGCATTGAAATCAGAAAGTGACAGGTTTCTAAATATTAAAAATATCAAGCGACATGACAGTATAGAGGAAAAATTATATTTGATCTTGAAAATCAGTGGACCAGATTCGAGAGACTGAAAGGCCCATTCTATTTCTTCCATTTTTATCCAAGTACCTTCTGCATGTAATGAAACCTTTTAAGGGCTGGATTCTGTAATTCTTTTGTCAATCACTATCAATCTTGGCCCTCTGGCTATTTGATCTCTTAACAGAAATGTGTTCTTCTAGCTCACTTCATTTGGGCAACTGTTTTTATAATCTCACTGAATTATCTCCTCGTCTCTTCTGTTCCAAAGGCCTCTGCTCCAGCATTCTTATTGCAGAACTTGTCTGGGAAATATCTTTGTAATTCTCCACCTGTCTCCCTGTGGTAGATTTGAATTTGTTCAGTCTGCATGGAACATGGAACAGTACAGCACAGGAACAGGCCCTTCGGACCACAATGTTGTGCTGAACCAATTAAATTAATAAGCTAGTGGTCAGCTAAACTAACGCCCTCCTTCCATTTTCCTCACATTCATGTGCCTATCTAAATGTCTGCCTGGTCTATCTATCTAATGTAGCTGCCTCTGCCACCACCAGGCAGTGTATTCCAGGCATCCACCACTCTCTATGTTTAAATAACGAACTTGTCCCTCACCATCTGCTTTGAAATTATCCCCTCTCGCCTTTAATGCATGCCCTCTGGTTTTAGGCATTTCAACCCTGGAGAAAAAGATGCTGTCTGTCTACTCTATCTATAATCTTATAAACCTTAGTGCCTTGGCTCCCCAGTTTTTTATTTGCTGAAATGTAAGACTTTTGCTGCTCTGCCAAATTCATTTGGGTAGGAGCAGGAAAATGAAGTCAAAGCACAGATTTTCTGCGTTTGTGGGGAGTAACAAGATGACAGAGACACCATGGAAACAGGAGCTTTGGTTCTGATTAGAAATCATCCAT
This sequence comes from Mobula hypostoma, assembly GCF_963921235.1. Classification (NCBI taxonomy): domain Eukaryota; kingdom Metazoa; phylum Chordata; class Chondrichthyes; order Myliobatiformes; family Myliobatidae; genus Mobula; species Mobula hypostoma. Next base: position 63,706,455 of record NC_086105.1, on the reverse strand, counting down.
GCAGTTGACACTAGCAAACAGTGTTGGATATTAAGATTGTAAACACACAATTGATAAAGTGCATGGTGCATTATGCAACAGTTTTAATTTGGGGGATATAAATTGGTTTGGCAGGAGAATGTACATCAAAATATACTGTGAAATGAGTTGTTTACATCAAATCAGATCAGCAAGGAAGGTGCAGGGGAGAATGTACTGAATCTCACCGATGTAATTAGAACTTTTCTTTGTCTAGGAAGATGATGTTGACTTTCTGGCAAGGTTTTCCAAACTGATTAATGGCATGGGCCAAGCTTTAATCACGAGCTGGAGTAAACTGGTAAAAGTGGGGGATGTGAAGAACAGCCAAGTGACTTTGCAGGCTGTGGAAGCTAAAGTGCCTCTTCTGCTAAGGTTGCTTGTGCATGAAGATGATGACATTTCCTCCAATATCATTGGCTTCTGCTATGACTATCTTCACATGCTCAAACAGGTAAGTTGGAAGTGAGAAGCCTTTGTGTAAATGTTTGTAGCAGAGCTGTAACTGCCTCCATAAACAGTAAGCGATAAGACAATTTATCCACAGATGCTACTTATGGTGCTATTAGGCAGGAACTTGGGAGCAGATGTTCTCAGGGATATGCATGGCAGAAATGTGGAAGTTTGACGTTCTGCATAGGTATGTTCCATTGAGGCACGGAAAGCATAGCATGGTGTACAAAGGATGTGGAAAATCTAGTTAAGCAAAGCTTACAAGAGGTTTGAGAAACTAGGTACTGATAGAATTCTAGAAAATTACAAGGTTGCCAGGAAGGAGCTTAAGAACGAAATTAGAAGAGCTAGAAGGGGCCATGGGAAGGCCTTGGCGAGCAGGATTAAGGAACACCCCAAGGCATTCTACAAGTATGTGAAGAGCAAGAGGATAAGACGTGAGAGAATGGGACCAATCAGATGCGATAGTGGAAACGTGTGCATGGAGTCAGAGGAGGTAGCGGAGGTTCTTAATGAATACTTCAGTATTCACCAAGGAAAAGGACCTTGGCAATTGTGGGGATGACTTACAGCGGACTGAAATGTTTCAGCATATTGACATTAAGAAAGAGGATGTGCTGAAACTTTTGAAAAGCATTAAGTTAGAAAAGTTGCTGGGACCAGATGAGATGTACCCTAGGCTACTGTGGGAGGCAAGGGAGAAGATTGCTGAGCCTCTGGCAATGATCTTTGCATTATCAATTGGGACAGGAGAAGTACTGGAGGATTGGAGAGTTGCATATATTGTTCCTTGTTGAAGAAAGGGAGTAGAGATAACTCAGGAAATTATCAAACTGAGTCTTACTTCAGTGGTGGGCAAGTTGTTCAAGATCCTGAGAGGCAGGATTTATGAGCATTTGTTTGTTTCAAATGTTTTTATTGTGAAGCAACATCAGCTTAACCACAGCTGACAATGTCCTAAAGTACAATGCTTTTTTCTTTTCTTTCTTATAACAACATAATGAAACGTTATCAAGGACAGACTCAAGGAATTTGAAAAAATCTGGCAACCATTACTAGCAACACACATCAAAGTTGCTGGTGAACGCAGCAGGCCAGGCAGCATCTATAGGAAGAGGCGCAGTCGACATTTCAGGCGGAGACCCTTCGTCAGGACTAACTGAAGGAAGAGTTAGTAAGAGATTTGAAAGTGGAAGGGGGAGGGAATGCCCCACCTCCCCTTCGTATCCCATCCGTTATTTATTTTTATACACACATTCTTTCTCTCACTCTCCTTTTTCTCCCTCTGTCCCTCTGACTATACCCCTTGCCCATCCTCTGGTTCCCCCCCCACCCCCGTCTTTCTCCCCGGACCTCCTGTCCCATGATCCTCTCATATCCCCTTTGCCAATCACCTGTCCAGCTCTTGGCTCCATCCCTCCCCCTCCTGTCTTCTCCTATCATTTTGGATCTCCCCCTCCCCCTCCAACTTTCAAATCTCTTACTAACTCTTCCTTCAGTTAGTCCTGACGAAGGGTCTCGGCCTGAAACGTCGACTGTACCTCTTCCTAGAGATGCTGCCTGGTCTGCTGCGTTCACCAGCAACTTTGATGTGGGCAACCATTACTGTTGTATTTAGAAGAGACCAACAGCTGAACTAAGTGTGGGGGGCGGTAGGACCTATGTATGTACAGTAAACAAGCAAAAAGCAAAGGAAACCCTACCACCCCATCTCCTTTCCCCTTCCTAGCCCTACCCTCCCCTCACCCCTCCCGTATGTGCTGTTTAGGTCCTACCGCACCCCCCCCCCCACACACTTAGTTCAGCTGTTGGTCTGAACTAAGTGTGGGGGGCGGTAGGACCTATGTATGTACAGTAAACAAGCAAAAAGCAAAGGAAACCCTACCACCCCATCTCCTTTCCCCTTCCTAGCCCTACCCTCCCCTCACCTCTCCCGTATGTGCTGTTTAGGTCCTACCGCACCCCCCCCCCCCACACACTTAGTTCAGCTGTTGGTCTCTTCTAAATACAACGGTAATAGTTGCCAGATTTGTTCAAATTCCTTGAGTCTGTCCTTGATAACGTATCTTATGCTCTAGATGCAGAGTATCCATTAATGCAGCCAGCCATTGTCTGAGTGATGGAGTTTCCTTCTTTTTCCAGAACATCAGTATGACTTTCTTTCCATTAAGTATGCCATAGGTCAGGAGTTGTTGCTGGGTAGCCTGGAATTTATTTGACCTCTCAGAAGTTCCAAAAATTATTAAAATTGTGTGTGGTATAATCTGAACCTTTAGTACCTTCGATAGGACCTCAGATATTTGCTTCCAATACTCTTGTACCCTGGGACATAAAGCATAACTATGTAACAAATTTGCCTCTGCGGATTTGCATTTCTCACACATTGAGGACACCTGGGAATATTTTATGAATCTTTACTTTTGAGTAATGTAGTCTATGTAGGATTTTAAATTGTATTAAACAATGCCAGGCATTGATGGAACAGAGTTAACATACTCCAAAGCCTCATTCCATATATAACCTCCTCTATCCCTGTACCCAACTACTCTTCCCGCTCTTTTTAAATATTATCCATTGTTGTATGACACTTGTTTTGTATGGCATCATACAGATAGGCGATGATGTGTTCTGTCCCTAAACATGATTATCTAGTTTATCAGGTTCTGCCGTCTCAAAACCCAGGTTAAGTGTGAAGCAGCTCATTTTGGTAGGTCAAATTTGAAGACACAATATAATATGAATAGTAAGACTCTTGGCAGTGTGGAGGATCAGAAAGATCTTGTGGTTCATGTTCCCAGGACATTCAAAGCAGGTTGACAGTGTTATTAAGAAGGCGTATGGTGTGTTGGCCTTCATTAACCATGGGATTGGGATCAACAGCCGTGAGGTAATATTACGGCTATAGAAGACCTTGTTTGAGACCCCACTTGGAGTTCTGTGTTCTGGTTAAGTGAAGTTGGCCTTTTCTCCTTGGAGCAACAGAGGATGTGAGGCGACCTGATAGAAGTGTATAAAATTATGAAGGGCATTGATCGTGTGGCTAGCCAGAGGCTTTTGCCCCATGGCTGAAATGGCTAACACAAGGGGGCATAGTTTTAAGGTGCTTGGAAGTAGACACAGAGGGGGTGTCAGGGGTAAGTTTCTCACACAGAGTGGTGAGTGCGTGGAATGCACTGCCGACATCGGTGGTCGAGGCGAATATAATTGGGTCTTTTAAGAGACTCTTAAGATAGGTACAGGGACCTTAGAAAAATAGGGGGCTATGCAGTAAGTTAATTCTAGGCAGTTTCTAGAGTCGGTTACATGGTTGGCACAACATTATGGGCCAAAGGGCTTGTAACGTGCTGTTGATTTCTATGTTCTAAGTGTCTATACATGGAACACCTCAGCACAGAACAGGCAATTTGGACCACAATGTTGTGTGGACCTTTTAGCCTATTACAAGATCATTCTAACCCTTCTTTTTCCCCCATAGTCCTCCAGTTTTCTATCAACCATGTGCCTGTCGAAGAGTTTCTTCAATGCCCCTAATGTATCTGCCTCCACCACCACCCCTGTTAGGGCGTTCCGTGCACTCACCACTCACCATGTAGTGAACTTTCCTTTCTTATATGGGATGAGGCAGAAATCAAACCAGCATTGACTGGCGGGGCCAAAGAGCTAGTTCTGTGCTGTCGTGCTGTATAACCACATTTCCTATCCCCAACTTGACCCTTGTGTTGGTTGATTATTCAATGATAACAAGCTGACATATTGAATAGAACCTTTTCCAAAATGTAAATTACACTGATACATTGTACCGATGCATTGCCACGGAGAATGCAGCGGTAGCCAGGACACACACAGCACATCTTTAAGAAAAATGCCGAAATAAACAAGCTAATTAATTACGTGTCAGGCGGCACCTAATTAATTAGCTTGTTTTTTTTCGGCTTTTTTCTTAAAGATGTGCTGGATGCATCCCGGCCACCATTGTACCACTGCATTCTTTGCAGATGGGTATCGGTTGGTGGCCCGGAGATCGGGACCACGGCGCCACCCCAACCTCCGACTCAGCCTAACACACCATCATCAGTGTGCTCGGCGCTGTCTTCCTGATTCCGGTAAGTGATACTACACTGTACATACATTATTTCTACTTTATGTAGGCTGTGTATTTTTGTGTTATTTGGTATGATTTGGCAGCTTCATAGCTTAAAGGTTACCGGAGAGAGTGTTTCTGCCGAGAGCACTTGCGTGAGATTTTCGCTATGGAGAATAGTGCGGCAAAGATGATAGAAAAGTATTTCTGCTTTACATAGGCTATGTATTTATCATATCATTCCTGCTTTTACTATATGTTAATGTTATTTTAGGTTTTGTGTGTTATTTGGCATGATTTTGTAGGTTATTTTTTGGGTCTGCGAACGCTTGCAAATTTTTCCCATATAAATAAATGGTATTTGCTTCTTTACGACAGTCCGGCTTATGGACCGTTTCATAGGAACGCTCTACCTTTGGATGGCGGGGAAAACCTGTATTGTTAAACTAAGTAGCTTGAAGATTTATTTGGCATTATCACTGTTTTTAATTAACTTTATGCTAGATGAAGATAGGGCTGTGCAGGCATAATTGCATGTCATAAACTGAAACACTTTTATCATTGAGCGTATGTCAGAGAGGAGGTTAGTCTTCCCCCTTCCACATCACACCGAAAGCATGCAGTCCTCTTGTTATTATAATTACTTTATTGCTTCAATTGCAATCTGGAGTAAGATGTGCTTGCTATTTTATGACTGTGCTATTTTGAGCCTGAACAATATTTCCTCCGAAGGAAGTGGTATCAATTTAATCTGTATATAACACCTGCATTCAGTACCCAACTCAATATGTTAGTACTGTACTTGGTATGTAATAAATTCCGCTATCGCACCATCATGAGTGTACAGTATGGAAACAGACTGTTTGCCCTGACTGGTTTATGCTGACCAAGATGCCCATCCAAGTTGGTCCCATTTATTGACATTTGGACACAAATTCAATTTTCACCATAACTATTAAATCTGTCACGATGAGGGGCGCTTTTCTGTCAGGTTATTTTTCCCTTTTTGCCTTCCCAAAATAATAATGATAGCAGTTTAACTCAATCTGATTACGTACATAGGCACAATCAAGTAGCAAACATCTTTCACCAAAATCTTGCTTTAAGATACAAACTCGTACAAGACACCATACCTTACTGTAAGTACAAGCACAGTCCAGTTTTAGAGTCAGAGTCCTACAAGTTTAATTATGACCGATCGATTAGTACAGATAGGACGATCCATAATAACCATCTGGATATAATATTTCAGGGTAAAACCAGCAAGAACAACTTAATAGAAATAGCCATTCCAAGCGTGCATAACATACAGAAATCCGTAAGTGAAAAACACAGAAATATGCTGAATTAAAAGAGGAAATTGAAAGTCTATGGAACATGAACAGGGTATACATTGTCCCCATTGTAATATCTACAACTGGTATCATCCTAAAGTCACACAATAACATTCAACTATTAGGACTACACAGCAATATTTATGTAAATCTCCAGAAAGCTACAATACTAAACACCACTAGAATAGTCTAAAAGTCCCTAGCAGTTGAGAAATTAATGTGCTTGGCTACACCCATACCTCAGGTTTTCCCAGCTTGAGCTGAGGAAAAAAATAAAAATAATGTATTTACAGAGCATTTTTCATACAGACAATGTAGTTCAAAGTGCTTTATAATGGGATAAAGTGCAAACATGAAAATAATAATAAAAAAAGATGTTAGTTAAAGGCAACATTTTTTTAAAAAGAAGGAAATGAAGGAGGGTGAGATGTCACTAATGCTTCCCTTTACCTGGTTGCTTATCAAGGTTTTGAAACACTGTTTCCCTTTGTTTTTGCAGTTTAGCGGCAAAAACCAATGTGGGGTGGGTAGCCTTGCAGATTTAGAATTCGGTAAAGAGAGTTGCATTCACAGAATTATGTCAAACTTTGCTTTCTTTTCAGCTCCCTGCATTGACTGAACAGCAAAAGGCCAACGTTGAGGTAAACAGAGATGCTTATCAAATAAACATCCTGTTACATTTCAGAGAGATGCTTTATTTCTAATGATCTTTTCTTAATTGCAGGCAATTATGCATGCAGTTATAAAGAAGTTAACATATGATGAAGAATATAATTTTGAAAATGAGGTAAGAATATTGAGCACTAAAATGAGTACAGGCTATGTTCTTTAAACTGACAAGACTCATTGAAATACTTCCTTATACTCAATTAGGTATAATTGAGGTATCACTGGTTAAGTCCATTGACGGGTTTTCCAGCAGGGGACTCATGGAGTGATCTGCTTTTGGGCGTTGCTCCATACCCTTTACTTTTTCACATGTAACCACTGTTACTTACCTTACCAACACCTACACTAAACGATCTATATTATTGAACTACGACTTTTACTTATTGAAAATGAATACCAGAGCACGAGAAGCTAAAGAAGGGAAAGGTTCCGCTGGGAATGGAAAAACAAATGGTGATCCTGGAACTTCGAAGGAAACTCCGGTAACTATGGAACTAATGAAGAAACTTTTAGAAGATACAGTTAATCGAAGACTCACCGCAATTGAAGAAGCGTTGAATTTGAGGAAAGAAGAATTAAGAACATTCAGACGTGAAATCGACCAACATCAAGTCAGGATTTCGGAGTTAGATGAAGATGGCCGTAAAAGAGAAAAAAGAATTGAAGCGCTTGAAAGAAGTTTAACTTTGGTAACTCAGCAATTGGAACACTATCAAGCTAAGACTATCGATCTTGAAAATCATTCCCGACGACAGAATTTGCGCTTAATTGGTTTCCCTGAGGATGTGGAGAAGGGAGATCCTACCAAATATTTTTCTAAATTGCTAATGGATGTGTTTGGCTCTGATTTATTGGAAGAACCACCGATATTAGATCGTGCTCATCGCTCATTACGTTTTAATCCGGAGAAATCAGCTAAACCGAGATCGATCATTATTCGGTTTCATCATGTTCACGAGAAGGAACGAGTTATTTGAGCTGCTCGGAAGAAAGGTATGATCGAATTTCAAGATTTCAAGTTCAGAATTGTTGAAGACTACAGCCAAGATGTACTGAAAAAGCGGATGGCTTTTAAACCTCAGATGGCAGAACTTTATCATCGGGGCTATATAGCGCTACTGTTTCCAGCCCGTCTGAGAGTGGTTATGCCGGATAACTCGCGCAGTCTGTTTAAAAATTCGATGGAAGCCCAAAGTTTTCTCGATGATCTGCCTCCCTTTACGGAGGATTAATCAAAGTATCGTTTGTTTTTTTTTCTCTCGTCTCTGATTGTTTAGTTCGAGGTTTTGTTTTCTCTATCTGGCAGTGTAGGTTCGTTTTATATAGTTAAACGATATTAGGCTTTTCTGTTAGTGATCCTGTATATCTTGCTCTTAATTACGTTTGGGTAGTTATCTAGTTGAAGTTATCTTTAACTTGTTTTCTTTTTGAAATGTTACTAAAGTATTATATTTTAAAATGGGGGATTGTTTTTTTTCTTCTCCCCAGAATCCTTGCTGTTTCTTGCGTCATTTCCGATCATTTATATTTGAAAAATTAATATAGTAATATGATTTTATGTTTGATGTTCTTTGAAATATGAGTAGCAAGGAACTGCTCGATGCTTTTAATTGCTTTAGATTTTTTTTTGTTATAGCTAGTTTTTACTTTTTTTCCATAAGGGTGGTGTTTTTCTTGATAAACATATTTCTGTTGGGTCGCCCTCTGGAAAGATGGGGCTCGGTTTAGTCTTAGATTTAGCATTGGCCACTGTCTGGCTCTTTTCTGGGGTTTTGTGGGAGGTGGGTGGTATTTTTCCTTTTATTCCTTTTTCATTTTTTCTTTTTAAATGGGCTGACCAGAAACTACTAAAATGTCTGAAATGTCATAACTTCCGGTTCCTCTTTGGACCTTTTTTCCTCTTCCGGGGTTATGAGTCTCTACTCTGGTTAACCCTTTACATACTTTATACTCGAGCTCATTATGATGGATAAGACTATTAATTCAGCCTGTTGAATTATAGCTTTTGTTACGCTAATGGCGAGAAGATCTATTTTGTTGAACTGGAATGAAACTAATCCTCCAACTACATTCCATATTCTCAAACCATATTAAGTTTAAATTTAGAAAAAATTAGAAGTGATATTTTTGACCCTTCGGTTAAATTTGAAGAAACTTGGAAACCTTTAATGCAACATTTTCATATGATGTAATCTGACCTTTCCGAAACTTTTTTCTAAACTTAAATTATATGATGAGAGGAGCAGAGTTAATGACATTATTGAACGTGTCCGATACAAGCTGTTGGTCTAGCTCTGTTTTGTTTTTTTTTCTTGGGGTTTTTTTTTCTCTTTTGGGGTTTTTTTCTTTATTTTTTTTAATGTTTAATCTCATTATGAGTTTGGAAGTCTTATATCTATGTTACTTAAAATTCATTTTATATATGCTGATGAACATTTTTCCAATCTCTTTGTACCAATATTGTTATTGAGTTTATAATTTGGAAAAATTAATAAAAAGATTTAAAAAGAACGAAAGTCCATTGACAGTAATGACTACATCACTACCAATAGGTGCTGTTTGACTTGAACCAAACTAGTATTTAGCCTGATGGCCAAAAAGCTCAATTTTGGTTTCATCAGACCATAGAACCTTCTTCCCGTTGACTTCAGAGTCTCCCACATGCCTTATGGCAAATTCTAGACAAAATTTCATGTGAATTTTTTTTTTCCAACAGTGGCTTTCTGTTTGCCACTCTCCCATAAAGCTGCAACTGGTGAAGCACCCAGGCAACATTTGTTGTATGCGCAATCTCTCCCATCTCAGCCACTAAAGTTTGTAACTCCTCCAGAGTTGTCATAGGTCTCTTGGTGGCCTCCCTCACTAGTCCCCTCCTAGCACGGTCACTCAATTTTTCAGGATGGCCTGCTCTAGGCAGAGTTGCAGCTGTGCCATATTCTTTCCTTTTCTTGATGATTGACTTAACTGTGCTCCAAGAGATGCTCAGTGACTTGCAAATTTTCATATATCTATCTCCTGGTTTGTGCCTTTCAGTGGCCTTTTTGCAGAGTTGCTTGGAGTGTTCTTTTGTCTTCATGGTGTAGTTTTTGCAAGGATGCTGACTCACTAGCAGTAGGACCTTCCAGGTGTATTTTTACTACAATAATTGAAACACCTTGACTGCACACGGTGATCTCCATTTAACTCATTATGTGACTTCTAAAACTAATTGGCTACACTAGTGTCCTGTTAGTTAAAGTCTAACCCGAGCTTTGTGGCCCATCAGGCCGGTGCTTATGCCGGTTTCTGTGGCGTGAAGCGACTGAGAGTACGAGACTCCCCACCCCCGGATAGGACGTCAGTTTATCACAAGGTTAACTCCCAGCATATGCTGGTACCCATTTTCAGCTGGGTGGACTGGAAGTATCCTATTAAAGGTGGTGAATACTTATGCAATCAATTATTTTATGTTTTATATTTGTAATTAATTTAGATCACTTTATAGAGATCTGTTTTCACTTCAGTGTCAAAAGAAGCCAAATTAAATCCACTGTGATTCAGTGTTGTAAAGCAATAAAATGTGAAAACTTCCAGGTGGGGTGGGGGGGGGGTGATATACTGTGTGTGTGTGTGTATATTTATTTTTTTTTAATTTATATATACTCAGGAAGAGAATCAGACCAGTCATCGAGGCTACTCAGCCATTCAATCACGACTGATTTCTTTTGCCCACATTGTATATGAATGTGGAGAAAATAAAATAATTGCATAATATCTGTTGGAAATGTATGTAAATAGGCAAATTTGCATTCTACTGATTGCATCCTGATGTATGCTGTTTGCATTTCACTTTTCCAAGCAAGCTACGTGAGAGCACTGTACAGTTTATTAAACTAATTTGACTGAAACTGCTCAGGTTTGTTTCCCTGTACTGCTCAGTAAATTTATGCTTGTAAGATTTCACTTTGTAACAAGCACTTGTTTATAGTGCATGTGTTTTTCCCCCTCATAATTTGGTTTTAGGGTGAAGATGAAGCCATGTTCCTTGAGTACAGAAAGCATTTAAAGTTGCTGTTGGACAGATTGGCACAAGTTTCTCCTGAATTACTTTTAGCTGCTGTTCAAAGAGTCTTTAACACAACGCTGGAGTAAGTGTTCATCTCTTGCCCCAACCTAAATAAAAATGTAACCATATTTGCCAATTATTAGCTTTTGTTTCATGATTAATTTCTCTTCGACACTTGAGTGTTGTGTTTGTGTGTGCTGTGGGTAGAAAGAGTGGGAGGTGTTTCATACAGTATATATGGTACATTGCACTCCAGCACAGCATGTGATAGACAGGTAACATCACAACTTCATAACAAACAGAATTTGAAAAGAATCATATTTATTTGCATTCTCTTACCTTTATGACCATCTGTTTAAAATATTCATTGCTAAAACTATGCTAATCCAGATCTTAATCCTTGGTGTGAATTTTAAGTGTATGGCCTACCTAAGCTGTACTTAATCTTCTGCGAAATTATGCCTGCTCATACTTGTCTTCTTTGGGCTCGCCTATCCTTCAGGATTCCATATATAATCTGAAGCTTTGCAGGGCTTTAATTTTTAAAATTACAGTAAGGTCTAAGCATTTCACATGGAAGAGGTGTGATCAGTGTCACTTGTCTATCAGCAGTGCTGCAGGTTTCTCTCACACCCGAAACCCATGCCCTGTAGTTTTATGTGCCTCCCCAACCTGGGGAAAAAGGACTGGCCGTTCTTAGTGATTTTATTTTTTATTTTCAGATATAGCACAGTACCAGGTCCTTTCAAAACAATGAGCCCACACCAACAATTATACTCATATGGCTGATTAACGTACTAGCACGTAGGTTTTTGGAATGTGGAAGGATACCTGAGTACCTGGAGGATACCCACATGGTCATGGAGAGAATGTATAAACTCCTTACAGACAGCGTTGGAAATGAACCTTGTTGGTTGATGCTGTAATAGTGTGACACTAACTGCTACGCTGCTGTGCTTATAAGGTGATCCTTCAGCCTTCCACTCTCCAAGGGAAACAATGCCAGGTTATTCAGCCTCACCTTGTGCTTCAGCCTGGTAATATCCTTGTGAAACTTTTCTTAACTGACATCCTTCCTATGCCTGTGTGTTGAGAACTGAACACAGTACTCAAAGTGTGGTCTCACCAGCACTTTTTCCAGTTGTAACATGATGTCCTAGCTCTTGTATTCAAGTTGTGCCAAGCACCCTCTTTACCACCCTGTCCACTTGTGTTGCTACTTACCCTTATGGGTGTCTGCTGGAATACCCTCTCCAGAGCCCTACCATTAATCGTGTATGTCCTGCCTTAGGTTCAGTGTCCCAAAGTGCATCACTTTGCACTTGTCTGAGTTAAATCCCTTTGCCCACTTTCCCAGTTTTCCATTGGCCCACTTTCCCAGCTGTTCCTGTTGTGTTTGTATAGATCCTGTTGGATTTTTAGTTAACTTTTACTGTCCACTGTGCCACCAATTTTGGTGTCATCTGCAAACTTACTAATCATGCCATGTACACACTCATTCAAATTGTTAATATAGTTAAAGGCTTTTGCATAGTATTCTGGTAACTTTGAAGCTACTGCAAAAAAAAACAAATTTCATGACATATGTGAGTGACATACCTGATTCTGATATGGGTTTGTATTGTGGACTGAGAGTGAGGAGGAGGCAGGGAGGGGGGCATCTTGATTGGGAAAAGGGGAAGAGAGAGGGGACCAGAGACGCATTCTGTAATGATTAATAAACCAATTGTTTGGAATCAGATGACCTTTAAGGACTCCACAACTCGTGTTCTTGATATTTTTTACTTATTTATTATTACTATTTTTACTACTATATGTAGCTTGTTGCTTTTTGCACTTTGGTTGTTTGTCCTTGTCCATGTAATTTTTCATTGATTCTCTTGTTTCTTTGTATTTAAATGTAGTATGCTTTTGTTAAAGTTCTGCCCCTTATCTCCCCTTTAGGAACTGGCAGAATACGAGGTTTATGGACGTGGAAGTGGCTTTGAGGCTGTTGTTCATGTTGGGAGAAGCAATCCCAGCGTCCCATAGTGCACACTTCTCGGGAGACAGTGCGAAAGCCAGTGCTTTGCAGGAGATGATGCACACAGTTGAGTTCACCTTGCCTGTAATCTACTTACTCTGTTGGGGGGAGCTGCCAAGTCTCTATTTTAAGAAAGTTGTCTTAAAGATAAGTTTGATGCTGATAGTGTGAAGTGGTGCTACCAGGTAGTTTGTTAATCCAAAGTATGGATCAATTAGCTAGAAAGGGTAGTGTTTATTTTAATTTTCCAACCCTGCACCTCACTGCAGGCACATTATCGAGATGTGTTTGGAATGTGTCACCAATTCAATTAGAGTAATAGCGCAGTGCAGCAGGGAGCCTTTCAAACTGCTGTGCCTGTGCTACCTCTTTGAATGAGTAGCTCAATAGAGCCTGAGCTGCTCATTCCTGTTTGACACAAGAGACTAGTCTGCAGATGCTGGAAATCCAGAGTGACACACATACCCAAAGTGCTGGAGGAGCTCAGCAGGTCAGGCAGCATTTGAGCAGCACAGTAGTGTAGTGGCTAGCACAACGTTTTATAGTATAGGCGGCTGGGGTTCAATTCCTACAACTGCCTGTAAGGTGCTTGTATGTTCTCCATGACCCCGTGGGTTTCCTCTGGGTGGCAGGTTAATTGGTCATCGTAAATTGTCCTGTGATTAGGCTGGGGTTAAGTCAGGAGTTGCTGGGCAGCCTAGCTGGAAGGCCCTATTCAGCACTGTATCTCAATAAATAAAATCTGTAGAGAGAATAAACAGTTAATGTTTTGGGCTGAGATTTCATCAGGATTAGAAAGGAAAGGGGAAAGATGTTAGAATAAGAAGGTGGGGGGGGAGTGGTAGGAGTACGAGCTAAAGGGTGAAGCCAGGTGGATGGGAGAAGGGGGTGCAGTGAGAAGCTGGGAGGTGATAGGTTGGGGAAAAAAAAGAGCTAGTAAAGAAGGAATCTGATAGAGGAGAGTGATGGGAGAAAGGGAAGAAGGAGGAGTATGGAGGGGCATGATAGGCAGGTGAGGAGAAGAGGGGAGCCAGAGGAGGGAATGGAAGAAGTGGGGGGAAGGGGAAAAATTACGAAAGTGAGTGAAATCAGTGTTCGTGTCTTCAGGTTGGAGGCTACCCAGATAGAATCCTCCAACTTGAGAGTGGTCTCGGGTGGCGGTAGAGGAGGCCATGGACTGACATGTTGGAATGGGGATTGGAATTGGAATGGTTGACCACTGGGAAATCCTGCTTTTTGCAGAGGTCTTTTTTTAACCATGCAGATTAATCCTTTGCAAATACTTCAACATTTCATCTGAGAGACTTTTATTCAGGTAGATTGACCGGATGGGTTCCCTCATATCTAGGATGACCCCTTTAGGGCAGGAGAAACAGGTCAATAATTCCTACTTCATTTACAATAAAATGCTCTGTAGCCATTCCATAGAGACGAAGTGTTCTCAGGGCAAGGGTTTTGCCAGTACCCGTGGGGCTGAGTTATAAACAGTGTTGGACAGGTTAAGAGATTTAAAATCCTAATGAAGGGTCTCAGTCCAAAACATTGACTGTTTATTCATTTCCATAGATGCTTCCTAACCTGCTGAGTTCCTCCAGCATTTAGTGTGTGTTACTTTGGACAGGCTAGGACTTTATTCTTTAAAGTATAAGAGATCTATCATCTCTACAGATGGTCTTGCAGAGGTATATAAAATCGAGGGGCATAGAATAGGGTGAATGCACTTGGTCTTTTTCCCAAGATTGGGCAATCATGAGCTGGGGGGCATAGCTTTAAGGTGAGAGGGGAAATGTTTAATTGGAACTTGAGAAGTGGCTTATTACTCAAAGGGTGGTGACTGTGTGACGATAGGAAGTGATTAAGGGCAGTATAATTTTTAAAAATCAGTTGCATAAGTAGATGGATTGGAAAGATTTAGAAGATTATGGCCCAAATACTGATAGACGGGACTAGCCTTCTTGGTCGGCATAGATCAGTAGGACTGAAGGGCCTGTTTCCATGCGCTATAACTGTGAAAAGAGGAAGGCTATATAAATGCTATAGGAAGTAATACAATGTATGGATGAGTGCAGTTTAATTTCTAGAATATAACACACTTTCTTTGTCTCTATAGTTGGTGACGTCTGGAGTGAGTCAGTACCAGCATACATCAGTCACATTGGAATTTTTTGAAACTGTAGTTCGTTATGAGAAATTTTTTACTGTAGAACCGCAGCACATTCCTAGTGTTTTGGTGAGTTGTTTTACGAATCTATTTCCTGTAATGCTCTGCACTTGCTTGCCTTTTTACTATTTAGTGGTCTACAGAACTAAACGTATTTACTCTGTGGAGTAGCGGGTGAGAATTGTGTAAAACGGATTTTTGTGAGGTTAATGGTTACTACGCTTGGTATGCTAGTTTTAGTTAATTGGTTATTTTACAGTACCTGTGATTTTTACCCCGTGAACATTGTATTGGTATGTTGGTAAGGTTATCAAGTAAGAGTCACAGTTCTACCTCATGGCCCATCACTTCTGAGCCCATCGACAATGATCCTACATCAATCCTGTTCTTCCCAGCCCACCCCACAATCCTGCCATCCACCTCCAGTAGGGTTAACTTTAAAGTAACCACATGGAAGGAAACTGGAACACTTGGCAAAAGGACGACAGACTTAATGCAGACAGCGTTTGAGATCAGAATTGAACCGGGGTCTCTGGAACTGTGAGGCAGCTACACTAGCTATGTCTAAACTGGGGTTTTCAACCTGGGGTCCACGGACTCTTGTTTAATGGTAGAAGTCTATGGCATGAAAAAGGTTGGGAAGTCCTGCTCCAAACCATTGTCTTGTCATTTGTACGTGGAATCTTAGATCAAAATTAGTCTGGGTGGAGCTTGGATTTCACCACTGCAGCTGGTTTAAATTTGGTTAATTCAAAACCCATCTGGTTTAATATCAAACAACAGGAATTCTGCAGATGCTGGAAATTCAAGCAACATACATCAAAGTTGCTGGTGAATGCAGCAGGCCAAGCAGCATCTAACTGCACCTCTTTCTATAGATGCTGCTTGGCCTGCTGCGTTCACCAGCAACTTTGATGTATGTTGGTTGGTTTAATATCACTCTGGAATGAAACTCCAGACTATTTGGAGAGAAATGGTGAGGATGGAGGGTGGGTATGAAAGTATAATTTGGGGGTTTTTTTGTTTGTGTGCTCTAGGAATAGGCAAGACAACTGAACTAGCGAGGTTGACCTGAACACAAGAAATAGGGACTGGCCACTTCAACTTCTTCCACCGTTGAATAAGGCTAATATGATCTGATTCTAACTTTGCCTCTGCATTCCTCTTGACTCCTTGCTCATCAAGAATCTGTCAACCTCTGCATTTAAAATATTCAAGTTCTCTCATTCAGCCTCTCCTTCATAAAGATTTTCAAAGGTTCCACTCTGTTCGTCAGCACCAATTCCAGCACCCAGACTAGAGTGCGTTTGCTGCCCATGCCACCACAGACTCTCAGATTAACATTAACTTATATATCAACTCTGTCCTTGAGCACATCAACAAGTGTGTAGATAGAGTGACATCACAAAAACAAATAAAAGTTTTCCCCAGTCAGAAACCATGGATGAACAGAGGGGTTCGCCTCCTGCTCAAAGCCAGAGATTCAACCTTCAGGTCTGGAGACCAGGAGGCTTGCAGCTCAGCCAGGGCCAACCTGAGGAGGGGAATCTCTCAGGCTAAACACACATGCAAACAGAGGATCGAGGAGCATTTCAACTCCTCGGACCCCCAGTGCATGTGGCACGGCATACAGGTCATTACAGACTTCAAACCACTTAGTACTGTGACCCTTCCAGCTCTGCTTCCCTCCCTGATGAGCTCAATTATTTCTTCACTCACCTTGACTGAGAGAACAAGGAGGTCACCCTCAAAGCGGATCTCCCACCTGGTGAACTGCCTCTCTCACTTTCCACCTCTAATGTTTGTGCCGCCCTGAGCAGGGTGAATATACAGAAGGCAGCTGGTCCGGATGGTATACCTGGCCGTGTGCTCAGAGTCTGTGCAGGGCAGTTGGCCAGGGTCTTCACGGACACTTTCAATCGGTCCCTGGCCCAGGCATTTGTCCCCACAAGCTTCAAGATTGCCACCATTGTGCCAGTGCCGAAGCATTCCACTGCCACGGGCCTGAATGACTTCCGCCCAGTTGCACTCATCCCCATCATTGCAAAGTGCTTTGAGAGACTGGTTCTGTCACATCTGAAATCCTGTCTGCCCACTACCCTGGACCCCCTCCCCCCCATCAATTTGCCTATCGTACCAACAGGTCTACAGAGGACGCCATCTCCATGGCACTTCACTCTGCCCTCACCCACCTGGACAGCCCCAACTCTTACGTCAGAATGCTGTTCATTGACTTTAGTTCAGCATTCAATACTGTGAATCCCTCCAAGCTGATCGCCAAACTTCACCAGCTTGGTATCAGTTCATCCCTCTGCAATTGGACCCTGGACTTTCTGACTAACAGATCCCAATCTGTTAAGTTCTCCTCCTCCATTCTCACCCTGAACACCGGCGTGCCTCAAAGCTGTGTGCTGAGCCCTCTTCTGTACTCACTTTTCACCTATGACTGTGTTCTTGTACATGGTTCTAACTCCATAATCAAGTTCGCAGATGACACCATGGTGGTTGACCTGATCAGAGGGGCTGACGAGATGGCCTACAGGGATGAGGTCCAGCACCTGACCGCATGGTGTACCAATAACAACCTGGCCCTTAACACCCAGAAGACCAAGGAGATTATTGTGGACTTCAGGCATGCTAGGAGCCACATTCATGTCCCCATCTACATCAGCGGAGCTGTAATGGAGCATGTATCAAGCTCGAAATTCCTTGTTGTCCACATTTCCGATCATCTCACCTGGTCCCTGAACTCCTCCATCCTGATCAAAAAGGTGCAACAGCGCCTTTATTTCCTGTGGAGCATCAAGAAAGCTCACCTCTGTCCCAGGATACTGACAGACTTTTACTGCTGTGCTATTGAGAGCATACTTACCAACTACATCTCAGTGTGGTATGGTAATTGTCCCATATCGGACCGCAAAGCACTCCAGTGTGTGGTGAAAACTGCCCAGCAGATTATCAGCACCCAATTGCCCACCATTGAGAACATCTACCATAAACGCTGCCTGGGCAGGGCGAAAAGCATTATCAAGGATGCATCTCACTCTAACCATGGACTTTTTACTCTCCTCCCATCTGGTAGGTGTCATTATACACCAGTCATTGAAAGTGGGCATGCAGGTACAGCAGGCGGTGAAAAAGGCGAATGGTATGCTGGCATTTATAGCAAGAGGATTTGAGTACAGGAGCAGGGAGGTACTACTGCAGTTGTACAAGGCCTTGGTGAGACCACACCTGGAGTATTGTGTGCAGTTTTGGTCCCCTAATCTGAGGAAAGACATCCTTGCCATAGAGGGAGTACAAAGAAGGTTCACCAGATTGATTCCTGGGATGGCAGGACTTTCATATGAAGAAAGACATGAACTAGGCTCGTACTCGTTGGAATTCAGAAGATTGAGGGAGGATCTGATTGAAACGTATAAAATCCTAAAGGGATTGGACAGGCTAGATGCAGGAAGATTGTTCCCAATGTTGGGGAAGTCCAGAACGAGGGGTCACAGTTTGAGGATAAAGGCGAAGCCTTTTAGGACTGAGATTAGGAAAAACTACTTCACACAGAGAGTGGTGAATCTGTGGAATTCTCTGCCACAGGAAACAGTTGAGGCCAGTTCATTGGCTATATTTAAGAGGGAGTTAGATATGGCCCTTGTGGCTAGGGGGATCAGAGGGTATGGAGGGAAGGCTGGTGCAGGGTTCTGAGTTGGATGATCAGCCATGATCATAATAAATGGCGGTGCAGGCTCGAAGGGCCGAATGGCCTACTCCTGCACTTATTTTCTATGTTTTCTATGTTAGGCGCTACAGGAGCTTCCACTCCCGCATCAGCAGGCTCAGGAAGAGCTTCTTCCCTGAGGCTGTGACCTGCTGAACCTCCCATCACAGCGCTAAGCATTATTGCACCCATATTGTACTGTCTCAGTACTTTTATATTTGTATGCTGTAGCACTTTTTATTCGCAGTTATTTTGTAAATAATACTATTCTTTTGCACTTCTGGTTAGATGCTAATTGGATTTCATTGACTTTGTATCTGTACTTGGCACAATGACAATAAAGTTGAATCTAATCTTTTGTGGGAAAACAGTTGGTCTTAATGGTCAAAGCACTTGTGATTTTTTTCAGTCGGGATTCTCCCATTCCATTCTCTCCATCTCCATCCTGACTTATTACGGGCACACTGCTCTAGACGATGACAAGCCAGGCTTTAGCAGGGTTGTGCACACATCCTGCTATTACATACATTTGCAAGAAAAAATTTGTGAACCCTTTGCAATTACCTGTTTTTATGCATTAATTACTTATAAAATGTGGTCTGATCTTCATCTAGAGAAGAAGAAAGCCCTTAACTCTGAGTGGAGTCATCGGGACGCCGTTGTGACGGCGTTTTTTTTTTAAGCAGGCTTTCTTATTTTTATGAGGGCAAGTTGCTAGCTCGATGCTCAATCCAGCGCAGATGGAAAGTGTGCAAGGGATTCGAACTCGGGAGCCTTTGCTCTGAAGTCCGGCGCTGATGCCACTACGCAACCAACCGGCTGATCTTCATCTAAGTCGCAATAATAGACAAACACAATCTGCCTAAACTAATAATACACAAAACAATTGTAATTTTCATGTCTTTTTTGAACATATTGTTTGATCATTTACAGTCCAGGCTAGAAAGTATGTGAACCCTTGTATTTAATAACTGGTAGAAGCTACTTTAGCAGCAATAACCTCCACCAAATGTTTCCTGTAACTGCTGATCAGACTTGCACAATGGTGAGGAGAAATTTTCAACCATTTCTCTGTAAAAAAACTGTCTCATTTCATCAATATTTCTTGGATACCTTGCATGAACAGCCCCCTTCAGGGCAGGCCACAGGATTTCAATTGAGCTAAAGTCTGGACTCTGACTTGGCCATTACAAAACACAAATTTTCTTCTTTTTAAACAACCGTGTTGTTGATTTACTTTTGCGTTTGGATCATGGTCTTGTTGCATCATCATTAAACTTTCAAGTGATGGTCCGCTACCCTGACAATCTCCTGTAAAATGCTTTGATAAAATTTTGAATTCATTGTTCCCTAACGATTGCAAGCTGTCCAGGCCCTGAGGCAGCAAAGCAGCCCCAAACTATGATGCTCCTTCCACCATGCTTCACAGTTGGGATGAGGTTTTGGTGTTGGTGTGCATTTCTGCCATAAAGTTCAACTTTTCTCTCATCTGTTCACAGAACATTGTCCCAGAGGCATTGTGGAACATTCAGGTGGTCTTTTGCAAACTTGAGACATGCAGCAATTTTTTTTTTTTTTTGAAGAGCAGTGGTTTCCTCCATGGTGTCCTTCACTGAACACCATTCTTATAGTGGACACACTAACAGAGACTTCAGCAAGTTCTTGAGATTCCTACAGATCTTTTGCTGTTATCCTTGGGTTCTTTTTCACCTCCTTCAGCTTTTGGTGTGATGTTTGCAAGACATCCATTACTAGGGAGAGTAGTATCAGTACTGAATTTCCTCCACTTGTAGACATTTTCTCTAACTGTGGACTGATGAACACTCGGGTCTTTAGAAATGCTTTTGTAGCCTTTTCCAACTTAATGCATCTCTACAATTCTTCTTCTAAGGTGGTCTGAAAGTTGTTTAGGTTGGGCACGGTGCACAAACACAGATCTTTCTTGGGAAGAGCAGGCTCTGCCAGTAACCTGATTCTGTGCTTTTCTTATAGGGCAACCTACACCTCCAATCTCATCGCATGGATTGAAATACCTGACTCCAAATAGCTTTTATAGAAGGTTCACATACTTTTTTGAACCTAGACTGTGATTGTTTAAATGGTATACTCAGTATTGATGAAAAGAAGTACAATTGCTTGTGTGATATTAGTTTAGGCAGATTGTATGTCTGTTATTGTGACTTGGATGAAGATCAGATCACATTTTACGAGTAATTAATGCAGAAAGCCAGGTAATTGCAAAGGGTTCACGAACTTTCTCTTGCAACTGTATGTAAAACAAAAATCTTTTTCTTTAAGATCAAAGTACAGATATGTCATCGTATACAACCCCACGATTTGTTGTCTTGCTGGCATACTCAATAAGTCGATAGAATTAATAACCATAACAGAATCAATCAACAATGGCACCAATTTGGGCGTTCCACCAGTATACAATAGAAATCAAACTGCAAATACAAAAATAAGTAATAATAAATAAATAAATAAGCCATAAATATCGAGAACATGAGATGAGCTTTTGTCAAAGATGTAATTTTTAATGCTGCACTTCTTGCATTTAAAAGGGGGAGGGAAATGAAAACATCCCAATATTCTATGAACTTGCTTTTGAGGGAGAAGGCTGATGCACATCAGATAATTGAAAGAAATGGCTGAAATCTGATGTGATTTTATCAATTGTCATCATATTCTTCGATTTTTTTTTAATGTTTGGTGTTGTTCTTGCTGAAACTTTTAAATTGTATTAAATCATTTGATACTATGAGTCAAGGCTATTACAGCAATACAGTAAATTGGTGACAAGAATTGGTATAGAGTGTGGCGTCCACAGCAAAGATTAGTATATTATTTGAATAATCCTGTTAAACTTCCTATCTGCCCCTTTACCACTTTGAATGCATTTTTTTTTTTTAAATCCTATTTTTGTTTTGCTTTTGATGCAGATGTGCTTT
The DNA here is from genome assembly GCF_963921235.1 of Mobula hypostoma. NCBI lineage: Eukaryota > Metazoa > Chordata > Chondrichthyes > Myliobatiformes > Myliobatidae > Mobula > Mobula hypostoma. Next base: position 63,685,008 of record NC_086105.1, on the reverse strand, counting down.
TTGGATCACAGAGGATTGCGTAATAATAGTCCAAAAGTGCGAAGCAGGACAGCTTACCTGTTTTCCAGGTTCATTAAATCTCTGAGGTAGGTGATTCCTGCTTTATATCTCCCTTTTTGGATGCAGTGCTATTCATCCAGAGAATGTTCAGAAGTCAAGAATGAGGTCTAAATTTTGTAATTACAGCATTTTTATTAGGCTTTCATAACAATAAAAAATAACTCATCAATTCACTCTGTAAGGGAGAGAGAAAGGAGGAGACCATAAGAAAAAAAATGAAGTCTTGATTATCTTATATACACTATAAACTAGCTCATTAGGGAGCTACAGTACCATGCAAAAGTCTTGGGCACTTTTATATAGCTAGGGTGCACAAGACTTTTGCACAGTACTGTAGTCGTTTTATGTGTTGCACTGTATTGCTGCCACAAAAAGAAACAAATTTCATGGCATTTGTGAGTGATGATAAGCCTGATTCTGATATGGGTCTCTGTTGTGGTCTGAGAGGGGGAAGGGAGAGGGGAGAGAGCAGGAAGCACCAGAGAGACGTTCTGTAAATATCAGTAAACCAATTGTTTGGAATCAAATGACCTTGCCTGGTGTCTCAGGGCTCGGTGTGCCTGCACCCAGGCCACCACCAACTCCCGGCCCAGCACTCCTCTGCCACCTGCCCCACACTGCTCCCGTGGCACTCCATCCTCACCATTCCCAACATCCTTTGCTCCTGCCAGATTTACAAACCTGCTCTCTGCTCCACATTGACAAATACAGTACTGTGTGAAAGTCTCAGATACCCTGGCTATAGATGTGCTGAAGACCTTTGAACAGTCCTGTAAAGTGGATTCCAGTGATAAGGGGAGCCTATGAAATAGGTTCAGTAGCATGATAAGGGTTGCAGAGAAACCTCTATGGAATCAACTATACTACAATTACTGAAAATTCACTGGACTATTACACACATTAGGTGATTATATAAAATTATAAGCAAGCATGGGAAAGTTAAACTGCAAAAAACAAAAGTTTTGCACTCTAATCCAACACTTCATTTTTCTTCTGTTGTATTGATCGGAGAACATTTATTGAACAACACACACAAGATGCCAGAGGAACTCGGCAAGTCAGGTAGCATCTATAGAGGGGAATATACAGTTCGATGTTTTGGGTTGAGACCCTTCATCAGGACTTGTGCCACTTGACTGCTCCATCTCTCATATGTTCCCAGTACTCAGAAAGGCACAGAACTGATCTAGGATTATCTTGCTTCACTGGGTCTCAGGCTGAAATGTTCACTGTTTATTCCTCTCCATAGATGCTGTCTGACTTACTCCAGCATTTTGAGTGTTGTTCAAGATTTCCGGCATCTGCAGAATTGTTTGTTTGTATTTATTAAACAAGTTAATTAAGAAGAATGTGCCTCTTTTTATTGTTCCTACTGTGTAGTAGTGCCTGGTTTGACACTAAATGCTGCTGCTTTTCATTATAACAAAAAGCTATTAAGTTATAAATTATCCTGCAAATGTGCAATTCATTGCTGCTTTTTCTTACAGCAAGCATATGAATCCTTATATCGAGGATATTCTGAACAGAATGCAAGATTTACTGGTGCTTTCACCTTGTGTAAGTGTTGAATTTTCTTTGACTTAAAGTGGGTTAAGTCTCTTACTAGAACGAGAGTAGCTGTAGCCACTTTCACCAAATTACTGACTGGTGTCTAGAGATGTAAATTTGAATCCTATTGTGGCAGCTGGGAACTTAAATAAGAATCATAGAAACATGGAACATTACAAAGCAGTACAGGTCCTTCAGCCCAAGATGTGCCGACCTTTTAACCTACACTAAGATCAACCTGACCCTTTCCTCCTACGTGGCCTTTCATTTTTTTCTATCATTCAGTGTCTTAAATGTCCCTAATGCCTTTACCATCATGAAATTTCCTCTATACTTTCCTCAATTCACCTTAAAGTTTTGCCCCCTTGTGGATTCATGTGGATTTTCATGTAAGTTTGTACAGATTTGGAATAGTACGCTGTTAGTTTCATTGATGGTGATTGTGTCAGGGAAAGAAACAACAGCCTTAACTGTTTGGGAGAATTTTGTGGTTCCTCATTTGTAGTTTACTTTTAATGGTCTCAGTCTGAATGGACACAAAAAAGTGGCCTTAAATACAGATCCATAGCATTACAAATTGATATAATTTTGATTTTTACTAAACAGGTGAGAGAGTCTAGAGCTCAGAGTCTAGACCACAAAAATGTTGATGTGCAATGCAGAAGGTTCTCAGAGCTGCAGTTCCATGCCACCAAGCTTATCCAGTTACCTATATTTGCCCCAAATCTCTCTAAATGCCTCCTATCTATGTACTTATTCAAATATCTTGGAAATGTTATGGTACATGCACAGTGTAAAAATCATTGTAAGATGTAGTTTAATACAACAGTAGCGTAGTGATAAGCATAATGCTTTATAGTGCCAGCAATCTGGGCTCAATTTCCATTGTTCTCTGTAAAGTTTGTATGTTCTCCTCTGGACCACACGGGTTTTCTCCGGCTGCTCTGGTTTCCTCCCACATTCCAAATGTATACTGGTTAGGGTTAGTGCGTTGGGTGTATGCTATGTTGGCAGTGGAAGCATGGAGACACTTGCAGACTGACACCAGCACATCCTCAGCCTGTGTTGGTCATTGGTGCAAACAACATTTCACTGTATGTTTCAATGCACACGTAACAAATAAAACCAAACTTTTCTTTCTTTGAATCTGTGAAGCCCCTTGAGATTTTAACTTTGTTGAACAAGTAGTGAAAAAAGTTATTGTTTTAAGTTGTAAGTGTTTTGTGTACAATACAGAAAGTCAGAGGTAGCTTTTACACAGAGTTGTGGGTGGTTGGAAGAGGCAGATATATTCGGGACATGTAAGAGATTTTTGGGTAGGTACATGGATGATAGAAAGATGGAGGGGTATGTGGGTGGGTAGGGTTAGATTGATCTTGGAGTAGGTTAAAAGGTCAGGACACATTGGGGACTGAAGGGCCTGTACTGTGTTGCACTGTTCTATGTTTTATGACTGCAAACTGACTCTCTCTCCCAACCTCCCCTTCCTTTCTGTACCAATAAAATGCCAACATTCATATTACAAGCATTTTCTGTAGGCAATTATTGTTATGCTTTCTGTTAGATTGTAATGGCCTTCTTCGGTCCATTTCAGGAAAACGGATTCCAGACGTTGTTGAGCAGCGACGACCAATTGTTTATTTATGAAACAGCGGGCGTACTGATTGTGAATAGTGAATACCCAGCAGAGAGGAAGCAGACTTTGATGAGGGACTTGCTCACTCCACTAATGGAGAAATTCAAGGTATATTTAGAGAAACTCCTAACAGAGCAGGACGAAGAGAGGCAAACTGTACTGGCAGACTGCCTAAATCACGCTGTGGGCTTTGCAAGGTTGGTACTCTTTAAAAACAAGCTTGTGCCTTTATTAATGGCCTGTTTGCAGGGGCCTGTTATTTATTTTTTATTGATCCTGAACTGACTTCAATTTTGAAAGGGGCAACATGCTTGTAATACAATAGCTTTGCAAGTCTCCTTCAGCACTTTTCCTCCAGGTAAAATTCAGTTTGATGACCACAAGTCATTTTGAAGAACTTGCCAAATGAGCGTAGTATTGGAAAAAGAATTTCAATGCAGATAAAGTAAAAGGCATTCAATATATTGATTAAGAATGTTATATATGTATGAGTTGGATGAAAAGAAATCTAAAAGGCCTGAGGATATAGTAATGTATAAATTACTATGTTCTTCAAAATTACAGGGCTTTGTGGTTTATTTTTAGAGAGATTGTATTGATAAGAAGAGGCAGTGGTAAACTTTTATTTAATCTGGTATTTGAAATAGTATATTATTTTTGGTTGCTTTTTTTTTTAAGACATCCGTTAGTCTTGCGAGACCATGAATCCGTACCTGGAAAGTCTTCACTCTCCAGGGCGCAGGCCTGGGCAAGGTTGTATGGAAGACTGGCAGTTGTCCATGCTGCAAGTCTCTCCTCTCCATGACACCGATGTCCAAGGGAAGGGCAAGGGGCGATACAGCTCGGAACCAGTGTCATCGCAGAGCACTGTGTGGTTAAGTGCCTTGCTTGAGGACACAACGTGCTGCCTTGGCTGGGGCTCGAACTCCCGACCTTGAGGTCGCTAGTCGAATGCCTTAACCACATGGCCACACGGCCACACATTGCTATAAGCATAAAAATACATGAATGTAGAAAACATTTACAACAAAGTTGCTATCAGAAATTCAATGATTTCCTTATGAGAAAAGACATCGCCTTTCCCTTCATGTAATTTGATGATGAGAATCCTAATGGTGGTCTTCAAATTTGTGAGGTTGACGGAATAGAGGCATGGTGTATTTCCACTTGTCGGAAAGCATATGGGGACAACCAGTATGAGATTAGCACAGGAAATTCCATGGGGAATGATAACAATCTACGGAGTATAAGCTTAAAATCTTACATCGGGAAGGATGTACAAAGACTCAATTGTTGCTTTAACAGGGGTGGCAAACCTATGGCACGTAGCATGCACTGCCACCTCTTGTTTCTTTAAAACCCACCCATAGTAAGAAGGTACATAATGTTTATCTTTACTGCTAAAAGAGGCAGTAAATGATTTTTTTTACAGCCTGAGAGTAGTGAGTTGTTTTCACAGGCACTATCTCACGCCAGCTTGATGTCAGCCAGACAGTTGCGAGAACATGTGACATTTGAAATCCTCACGGAACTGGTGTACACATCAGTGTTTGGATAATAAACTGTTACAGTAACAACACTATTTAGAAGTGATGCTGTTTTCAATAGTCTTTTTAAAAGATTAACATAAATAATTTTAAAACAATGAATGCACAAAAATGAGCAACAGGGTTCATCCTTTTTGCTTAAGAAGTCCATAATTATTGTTACTAATTAAGTAATCAATGATCATCTCTGGTCAGAATTACCATGACACAAGAAAATTCTTTAGATTATCGCCAGTTTGGGCACAGGTTCCCAAAAAAGGTTTGCCACCCCTGACAATGGACTTTTAACTCATCATTCAGCCTGTCAAGCCCATGCAAGCTCTCAGCAGATCAATACCAATCTCCTCCCCACACCCCCCCAGTTTCTTTATTAGCACTTCAACTCATTCTCCTGCTTGGGCCGTGTGTCCTGTTTCTGCACAGCACATGTAATTCTGTGAATTGAACTGTGGCCCCTTGGTCAGCATTAAGTCCACCTTTCTCATTTGGTTTTCAGCCGCACCAGTAAGGCCTTCAGCAACAAGCAGACTGTGAAGCAGTGTGGTTGTTCAGAAGTGTATCGCGACTGTCTGCAAACATTCCTGCCCTCTCTGAGTTGCCCTTTGCAGAAGGAGGTGCTACGGAGTGGAGTTCGGACATTTCTTCACAGAATGATCATCTGTTTAGAGGAAGAAGTTCTTCCGTTCATTCCTACTGCCTCGGAACACATGCTCAAGGACTGTGAGGCAAAGGACCTTCAAGAATTTATTCCACTTATTAATCAAATCACAGCTAAATTTAAGGTACTGATTTAACTTCTGTTTTCAAATAGTTTCAAAGTTCAGAGTAA